>NC_048416.1:20094649-20097335 GCF_013103735.1 Etheostoma cragini
TTTAAGTTACTTCCGCAGTGGTTGCACTTTTCCGAACCGGATGCTCTGTCCATCAATATATATACGGTCTATGGTCAGGAATCATGAAGCGTGGAGACATCTGACAGCTTGTGGAAACATATAGAGCATATTTGTACAGTAACTGAAGTGGAATTTTGGCAAAACTCAGACTATACTTCTCCTGTTTTATTTCTAGTGCTGAAATCAATTCATCACAGAGCCTCTGAATCTTGAACATAGCCTTCCTTATTCTTCTGTCAACATACTCATACCTGAAAGGGATGTAATGACCCACTTTCTCTCCTTGTCCCCCGGCGACTCTGCCGCTTACCACGTTTGACCACCTTGCTTTGGTCGACTACAGTTTGCAGCTGCTGTTAATTTACAGGAGCACTGTGCACCCCTTTTTCAGCTCTGAAGCATATATGACTAATCACACCAGTCATTTTAAACAACTTGAGCTCTCTCTGGCAATAAATCACCTGGATTCGTGCTACTGTGCCCATAATGGAGCTGCATTCAGGAGGGAGGGGCACAGGAGAAACTTTGGGAGCTATTCAGTACTTTTGGTCAACACACTATTGTGAAATACACTCAGGGACTGGGACACATTGTTGTTCGATGTGTTTGTTTCTATAATCTCAATAAAAATTAAAGTGAAAACAACACAGGGTTGTATTTCTTCAAACAACAGCTTGGGGAATGTGATGTTTCCCCAGACTTTTTTGCTTAAAATTTTATTTTTTCCTTTTTATCTTTTGGCAGTTATATCTTGTAAGATCTACAATCTTAGTGCAATAATTATGCCATAGAGGGTTTTTATTAAGACTTAAAGTTGTGTGTTCAAGCAAACGTGTAACACAGACTGGTCTGAGAATGAAATGTTGCTACATTTAACCAATGTTAGATCAGCTTTCAACTACTTATTTATTTATTTATTGATTTATTTTTTTATTTTTAAGTTTTAGCCAAACTCCAGTTAAACTAGAAAGAGAAAATAGTGGCTTTTTTCTTCACCTCAATGACATAGAGAAAAAAGCGCCTCCAAAATGGCCAAGAGCATATATTTTTTATCTTCACCTGCCAAATGTAAGGGAACACAGGGATTTCACAAGGCCTTTAATGGTGTTAAACCAACCTTTTAGGACATGACAAATGATGTAACCCCCATCCAATTTCACAAGCCAATATGATATAGATATTGCTTCCACAGTATCAACAACCAGTAGAAAGTAGTAAAAACTGAATTGAAGTTAAACCGCACAAAGGCCCTTTGACTGCCAACTCTTTTTTTCTTTTTTTTCCTCTGCCATTACATTGTACTATGTTGCATCTTCCATTTGTGCATTTCCCTACTGAGTTACCACTGTGCTGAGCTGAACAACAATCTGCTGGTTGTCAGGAACGCTGCCTGAATCCTGTTGCTTATTGTTATCTCCCAATCTGAAACTTTAACGGACCAAAGACTGCAAGCAGTGACTGCAAGCGTCTGAAGACAGTCACAAGGTGATGACCTCTATAGTGGATACGTCTCCTTGTCGCTCTGCTGGTTTTCAGCCATTACACCTCCCAATAACTCAACAAGAGCCCACTCTGGGATCCAGCAGCTAAGTGGCATTTAAGAAACAGCTTGTGTGAGCTGTAAGGCTGCAATTTGGATCATTTAGATCCGAGGCAATAATTTGCCCATAAGAATGCCATTAACAGCAACCAAAAAGTTTTTAAGCAACTAAATAAGAAAAGTCCAAGTTTCATTTTGTTAAAAGTCAAAGGCTGAACTTCTTGTGGTTCAGAGGTGAAACAATGCTTTCCATTTGCACAGGTTTAGTCAATATTGTGGATGTGACACATTTTTACTGGAAAGTTACCAGCAGATGACAATAGTTATTTATCAGCAGTACTTATAGTGCATTTACCTGCATGCCATTTGATGCATAAATAAAATTGTTCGTGGAAAACAATGAAAGCCAGTCTACATTCGGCTTACTGCAAAAATGCCAAGATATAGTTTCTGCTACACATACCAGTAACATCAGCTTCAGTCCGGATGTTGAAAGTCGTAATCGCTACAACAAAACCGGGACCAACTCTTTTAATTTTCTCATAACCCAGCTCTTCTCATAGCCTCACCACTACTTCATATACAGTTTGTGCCTTATGCTATAACTTATGGAACGTAAGTTACGGAGGTAACTCAAGTTTCTATAAGTATAGGCGTAGCCCTCTAAGGGCTACGCTATTGGGTTTATCCCTTCGCGCATGCGCAGTCGTGAAGATTTCTTTCCCGCCCTAGCGTCCAGCTCGGGCCTCAACTACGTCCGCATTTACTGCATAAATACAGAGCGGACCCGTTGTTCGACTCCCAAAACATCAGCTTTTTCTTCAACTAATGTTCTAGGAGCAGGTGGCCCGGACCTTAGAGGGCTACGCCTATACTTATAGAAACTTGAGTTACCTCCGTAACTTACGTTCTATTTCGTATAGGCTTCGCCCTCTAAGGGCTACGCTATTGGGTTAGGGCAAAGCTGATGTAGTCAATGCCACCTGCGGCACAAGGTCCACAAGCCGAACATATACCACATTGCCCCAGCAACAATATACAGAGGTTAGAGTCATTCTTCTGACGAAACCCGCCCTGCCAATGGCGTGGCCGGAAAAGGATCATGAGGCCCGCTATATGATGCAG
>NC_048416.1:20097435-20129936 GCF_013103735.1 Etheostoma cragini
TCACGACTGCGCATGCGCGAAGGGATAAACCCAATAGCGTAGCCCTTAGAGGGCGAAGCCTATACGAAATAGAACAAGCCAGCAATGCCTGTAACAAGGGAGCTTCTAACAGAGCTCCTGGGAGATGCACAGTATGGGCTTATCAAACGATGTTTGCACCATGCTTCTGCCTTGCAGACACAATAAAAGAGGGAGTGAAGCTCCTATGCAGAGACACTGGGTTGTCACATTGGGACTATTGGTACTGATGAGAAGCTCTTGGTCTCTTGCCATGGCCCCTGTGGGTGTTGCATGTCAGTGCTGATATGCCACATGCTCGTCATCCTCATCGGGATTCGTCGTTCGTTGTTGTAACCAACTTGAGTGGGCAAATGCTCACATTTGATGGTGTCTGGCACTTTGGAGAACTGTTCTCTTCACGGATGAATCCCGGTTTCCCCACTGTTGTGCTATTAATCCACGACCATCACCTCTTGTTGCAGCATGATAATGCACGGTGCCATGTTGCAAGGATCTGTAAACCATTCCTGGAAGCTGAAAACATCCCAGTTCTTGCATCGAATGATGTACTTAACAAAAATGTGTGAAATACCTTAAAAAAACATGTCTTATATTCTAGTTTCTTCAAAGAAGCCACCCTTTGCTCTGATAACTGCTTTGCAAACTCTTGGCATTCTCTTGATGAGCTTCAAGAGGTAGTCACCTGAAATGGTTTCCCAACAGTCTTGAAGGAGTTCCCAGAGATGCTTAGCGCTTGTTGGACCTTTTGCCTTCACTCTGCGGTCCAGCTCTCCCCGAACCATCTCGGTTGGGTACAGGTCCGGTGACTTTGGAGGCGTTTCACTCAAACCCTCTCCTTCCTGGTCAAATAGCCCTTACACAGCCTGGAGGTGTGTTTGGGGTCATTGCCATGTTGAAAACTAAATGATGGGCAAACTAAACACAAACCGGATGGGATAGCATGTCGCTGCAGGATGTTGTGGTAGCCATGCTGGTTCAGTGTGCCTTCAATTGTGAATAAATCCCGAACAGTGTCACCAGCAAAGCACCCCCACACCATCACACCTTCTCCTCCGTGCTTCACGGTGGGAACCAGAGATATAGAATCCATCCGGTCACCTTTTCTCTGTCGTGCAAAGACCCAGCGGTTGTAACCAAAGATTAATTGAGAGAACACCAAGGGTTTGCAGCGCTATCAAAAAAAAGCAAAGGGTGGCTACTTTGAAGAAACTAAAATATAAGACATGTTTTCAGTTATGTACATAATTCCACATATGTTCATTCATAGTTTTGATGCTTTCAGTGATAATCTACAGTGTAAATAGTCATGAAAATAAAGGAAACTCGTTGAATGACAAGGTGGTTCCCAACTTTTGGCCTGTACTGTTACTTAATCTCTTAAAATAAACTCAAATAATTGCTCCTGGGCACCCAGCTAGCTCAGTTGGTAGAGCGGGTGCCCATATATAGAGGTTTACTCCTCGACGCAGCCGGCCCGGGTTCGAAACCAGCCTGCGGCCCTTTGCTGCATGTCACTCCCCCTCTCTCTCCCCTTTCACATCTTCAGCTGTCCTGTCCATTAAAGGCCTAAAAAAATGGCCAAAAAATAATAAAAAAATGAAATAAAATTGCTCCTAAAAGTAGGATTAGCCTTCTTATTAAAATAACCGGGTCGGAAGCAGGTTTTCTTCACGGGACCTCGAGTTTCCTCCCTCTGGCACAGCACACTTTAATTTTCTCATTCATTTTTTTAGTTTGTATCAGGCGCATTTGATGTTAATGATGGTGCTGCAACCTCAGAATGGGATTAGTAGCCTAGTAGTTTACTTTTTCGCCCGCAGGATTGCACCTAAATGAAATGATAGGTGTAGCCTACTACCATTCCAGTTTTCATCAGTAATAATGTTGGTTACCTGTGATCAATTATGAAATTACTACACTGTATTAGAGCTTATGTATAGACTCGAGCAGCAATTTTCTCCCACACCAATTCTTGCTATTTTACTGCAGCCGCTGTGATGCTTTTTTTGACTAAATGCATGTTCAAACTCCCTGTATGTGCACATGAGCCTTTTCGTCATTTTGTTTATGGTTGTTGCCATGGTGAATCATACTATCAGGGCTTCATTCATGCTGCCTTTTTATTGTGGTGGTGCACATGTTTAACTCTGAGTCAACCTACTCAGAGTTGATTGAACCAATTCAAATCAGCTGTTCTGGAACCGACAACTCAGTTTCCCATCTCAGGGTAAATCAACAAAGATCAGGGTGAACCTCAGTTTGTCAAACCTCCGTCCTGAAACGGACCCCTGATCAACACTATACGAAGGAGATTGGCGGAAGTGTTGCACTGTGTGAGGCAAATGGTGGTCTACTTTTCGGACCCCCCAGTACAGTAAAACTGCACATTGTAAAGTGGCCTTTTATTGTGGACAGCTTAATGCACACCTCTGCAAAAGTCATGCTGTCTAATCAGCATCTTGATATGCCACACTTTTGAGGTGGATGGATTTTCTCTGCAAAGGAGTAGTGCTCACTAACACAGATTAAGACAGATTTGTGAACAACATTTGAGAGAAATGATTGAAAAAAAATGCAAAAAAAAGTCTTAGATCTGTGAAATGGGGGCAAAACCATAAGTGTTGGTTTAATATTTTTAATCAGTATGGGTCAGCAGGCCACTCCCGCTACCTCAATGAACACCAGAAAGAGGCTCTTGACAAGCTTTTTCACATGGAGCTGACAAAGTAAAGTACATTTCTGGGCAAATGAGACACAGCAGCAGAGCAGCAGCTGTCACACACCATACCCGTGGTAATGAGTGCTGGATAACGATACATACACCACAAATAAGAAAAAAAAACACTGTGCAATACATCCAGGTGCTTCTCACTATGAATTTAATATGTAGCTGCTCCAACGCTATCAGTGAACATTAAAAAATCATGAACTCAAGTACTGTACGCAAGGACGTAACTTTGGGTTCTATTTTGGAGGGATTGCGATCTCCACTTTCGAGCAAAATTGAAATTTTGAGCATTTCAAACCCTTCATTTCCTGCATTCTGATGAAAATTATGACTGTATGTAAAACAGACACAAATGGGAACATGTTGAACTACTGTAACAACATGGATGCAGTAAGCGTGTGTAAGGGGATTTACCGGTTTTAGAAGTATTTGTAGGTGTGTCAGTTTGTGTCAGGCCCCTATTTGGAAGCGGATACGATTTTACGCACCCTGATATGTAAATGCACTCTATCTTCTTCTTTTTTTTTATTGTTTTAAAATGTTTTAGTTTACAGTAAACTCCACAGGGTACCGTAAATGTAAACTAGCTGCATTATCCAGTGTGTTGGCGAACAATTTAATTTTATGTGACATCTAGAATGAATACCTCATTATTGAGGTTCATTACAGCTCTAAAAACTATGTTGTCTGGTGTACTTTGCTCATTTCCTGAGCAAACACTTTAAATTTCACTGAATGAAAAAACTCACACTAAAAAGTGTTATTTTTGCTGATTTTCTTAAAAAAGCCTTCAAAAGCCTGGCAGGTCTAAATGTGTCATTAAAATTAGCATTCCAACTTTTTTAGCTTTTACCAGTTCTCATTTTCTCACATAAAAAAGGCTAATCGGCTAAGGTTATTTAACATGAAGTGTTATTCCTAAAGGGATGATTTAGATGCCGCTTCTTTCCTCACATATTGAGCAAGGTGACTAATGGGGCAAACTCAGAAAAAAGTCAGTGCAACCTTTTAATTGCTGACAGATATATAGCCTAACACTCTGACATACCCATTTTTCAGAATAGTGATAAAGTCATTTCTAAAATCATGATCCTTGAAAGTATATACCAACATTACAGCACCCTCTCTAATCTGCAACCTCAAATACGTTGAGAAAGGACAGGTGAACAGATTATTTCCCGTTTGCTGTTCAGTTCTCTGCCTCGGCATTGTCGCTGTAAATGCACATCAAGGCTCCAAGCGCTGCAGACTTACTGGGAGAGTGAAAGTGGATGTGAAAGCTCAATCACATTCTAAATTGTACAACAGAGCAGAGGAGTCTTCTTGGCAGTCACACTGGTGGGACCGAGAGGAGAAAGAAACGGGAAAAAAGGCAAGCATTTGTGTCTGTTTACCCACCGCACTAAACATACAACATGCCGCACATGAGCTGCTGGTGGATTGGCAAAATGAAGTACTGGCAATTAACATGTGAATCTCTCCAACACCCGTATTAGTCTTGCTTCTAAAAAGAAAATCACAGACGTACAAAAGTGCTCTATGGCACAATAAATAACTCCCGGTGGGCTTTGCAGTGCTGTCACGCTCTCTGTAGCAGTCACCATCCCAGACGAAGGCAATGTGCCACAACCACCATGAAGCCTTCCTACCTCAGGCACTCCACTGGCAACAATTTAAAACAACTCTCTTTTGTTCTTCCTGATCTGCATACCCTCCCTCTTTCTGACTGCTCCCGGAGTAGAAGGCATAATGCATCATTTTAGGAGGGAGCCCGTAGCAGCCTAATTTAACAGCCAGGGAGAAACACAAGTGGACACTGGCCTTCTACTGAATGAATGAGCCCGACGTGTAAAAACAGAAAAGATTACAGATTGTGGGGCCTGCCACGCAAAAATGTCTTTCCAAACTAGCTGTTGTAAACCCTGCTGCTCCCCAGAATGATAATTCCTCCACTCAAGACAGAGTAAACAAACCGAATGTGAGAAGTTTGCACTGTCTTGTTTTGCTCCTGGAGACAAACTAAGAAAATAGGATTGTAGAATTATATCATGATCAAATCTTGTGTCTCCCTCCCATGTTGCATGTTGACATCTGGACACTGGGGGGATGTTGGGTATACACAGCCCACGAGCAATAAATAAACAAAGGTTCAACTGGCCTTGAAAAGCCATCCACCTGTGACCAGTAGAAAAGCAGCAGGCACAGCAGTGTTCATTAGGAAGCCGGTCCTGACAGTGAGGCATTTAAGAGGCCATCAGGAGCGACAACTCAGCAGCTACCTAGGGACCGGAGAGGGAAAGGCATCAAGGTGAGCTATGCAATTTCAGCTTGAATAATGGAGCACTTTCCTCAGGTCTGACATTCATGTATTTCTCAGGCAGTTTTCCCTTACAAACCTACACCTGTGAGCTCTTCAATGTTCCACAGGAAAAACGGGTTTACAATGTACACAGGTTCACAATTACTCAGTCTAAGGCTGCTGGTCTGCAAATAATCTTGCTCAAAGTGGTTCATGAATTAAAAATAGCAGCAAATAAGTCAAATCTAATAACGGGGAAATTTAGATTTTTGATGCTGTGCACTACAGATATTATACACAGCAGACATCAACATCTAGATTTAGTTCTGTAAGATTTCTTGTTGGATTCACCAGCCAGATTCCATTTCCACGCTGTTGCTGAGTTACTTGTAATAACAGAGGATTAATTTACAAGGAAACAAAATTCTCCAGTGAGACTTTTGGCCCAGGACAATAATGAGCACAGTAAACAGAAATTTGCCTTAAGACAAAAGAGAATGCAGTGGAACCTAATCTAGTAACACACACACACACACACACACACACACAGACAGAGAGAGAAAATGATGGCAAACGATCTTCCCCAGGCCTGCGTAACAACATATGTTTTCAGGTAATTAAAAGAAGATCTCAAGCGGTTATCATGTCAGGTTGAAATACAATGCACAGAGCAAATTACCATTCGGTGATTATTCATACAAAGCCGAGGTCACGTTGCTTTGGTAAACTGTGTGACAATAGACAAGGGGTGCCCATGGCTGTAGTTAGGCTGTGGTTTCAACTTCTAATTAGAAATGCTGAGGTCAAAGCGCTATGCAATATGGGATATACAGTATACTGTAACACAGTATGTTTTGTGTGTGTGTTTTGTTTGATTGATCAGCTAGTAGCCTAGTAATTGATTTAAGTGCAAGCACATAAGTGAAACTATTGACTGAGCAGAAAAGTAATTCTTGGATTTCAAGAGTGTGAGAAAAACAATTTTTAGAAGTCAAACCAATTTTGCAATAAATGTTTATTGTACTTAGATCTAAGGCAGCATTAGAACTTTCTTTGCTTGTTATCTTCTAAGCTGTGGATTCTCTGAGTTGTCAGTTTTGATCCTTCAATTGAAAAAGTCCAACTGAGAGCAGAGTATCTCTTGTTTTAAACCTGGAAGTAAAACACCACACCGCCATCTTAGTAACGTCAACAGTACGCCCTTGCGTGCTTCAGCACCTCCTTCTTTTTCTAACGGTAAAAAGGGTGTGGCTCTTACAGTTTGCACCTCTCATCTTGGATGATCAGGATCTGTCAAAACGGCAGTAGGAGAGTTCAAACAGAGAAGGGACCACATCAGGAACTTTCTCTACACACCTGTTTTGCACTCGTGAATCCGCTGCCTTACATTTCAGAGCCCTTGTTTTTTAATGATTATTACTTTCTTATATTGTGAGCTCTATAGTGTGGTCAATAATAAGCTGGCAGCTTTTGAGGCCACTTTGCAATCAAAACTTTCATACTGGGACAAAAGCAAGAAGACAAGCCTTGTCAATTTGTAGTAAAACAGGGATGGTGCCTTAACGTGTTACATAGCCTATGTAAAGAGAGGGAAGAAACAACCTCTCCCCCTTATGTATTGCATGTGTCTTAAATCTGCATTGATTTATATGTTGGCACAACAGGATGTAAAAATTACAATGTATTATCTTTATCATCTTTTACGCTGTGCATATGACTTGCTGCAAATGTGCATTACGTCCAATATTCACCCTCCTTTTAGCTCCTTCAGTCTCAAACTCCTGAGGGAAATATCTGGCTCTTTAGCTGCTAAATGTTCCACTATGTTAGCAGCTAACTTTGTCTGTCAGCCTCTTAGTGATGGGCATGCACTGTACAGTGATTTTATCAGGGCTTTTACTTTAACGGCTCCCTGCAGCAGCTGGAGACTATGCCGATGAGAGCCAAAACAGTGAAGTTGTAGGGCAGAAAAACCAAAACCATAACCTTAAAGAAACTAAAACTAGAATAAGGTGATAATTCTTAGAAATATGTAGTACAGTTTTAAAGAAGATACAAGTCAACTGAGTTGGGCATTAGATGTGACTACTCCTTGCACACCATCCTAAACAAGCACCATGCACATGTGACCTTTCTGGTTAATCTTGATTTAAGAATATGTCCAAGCCCCTAGGAGCTCTGGACGTAATGTAATAAAAATCCATTATAACCATGATAACATGTGTCTTTGTTGTATCCAGACTCTGGACTGTACACACATGGAATTTGAGTTGTCACCATGCCCATCTTTGTGCTCAAATAAAAAAACAACTCAAATGTTTCCTTATTTAATGGTGTGCATTTATCTGGTGAGTTAAGTGTCCAGCTGCATTGCAATCAATATCGGTTCACCAAACAAGGTGCTGGATGCCACGTTCATCCATCCATCCATCTATCCATTAACTGTATCAATCCATCTCTTTACCTTCAAAAGTCTCGAGACGGTTTTACTGAGGATACATACCTTAGTTTTACTGCCATACTGTGTCTGAAGGAGCTTCCTTCCCATCTGACAGACAGGTGATTCTCCTTTTGAAGGGGCTTCATCCCACTCACTGATGGGGAGGCCAGAGAATGAGCCTACCCCTCAAGACCCCATTAAAGCAAAACTCAAGGTGCACAGATTTGATATACATGGCTTGGGCAACCTCTGCCATCACCACATTTTGTGCCACGTGAGAATGATCACAGCTTATTAAAGTAGGAATAATGACCGCTCTACCTCCGGCATGAAATATTTAACAAGGACAAAGGAGATGGCTCAATGGTGATTCATGTCTATGTTAAAAGGAGAGAACGTGGACAGTACTGGCTACACAGGAAATGCAGATGAACCTTGGTTAACCTGAGCTCTGAAGAGACTGATGGCACTTGAAATGTGTATCTCAATCGAAGCAGAAAGAGCAGAATTGTGGCAGAGGGTGTTCTAAATGAATGTTTATTAGGCATAGCAAAGATGTTGGTATAACAGCAAGCGGCATCCTGCACGGTAGATTTCCCCATGTTCACCTCATGGCATTTACAGTGCACACAAAGCAGACTAATGCATTTTAGTTTGAAATGTATGTGCTCAATTTTAACCATCATTTTATTGTAATCATTTTCTCTCTGTGCTCAAAACGCATAGAGATTCTATTTTCTGGATGTGAAATTATAGATTTATTTTTCCTCCTAGCTTAGGTAAATTAGCTTTTTTGGGCCCTTGAGAAAATCAAGGGGAAAGAGCAGAGTGAAAACATTCTCCATCAAGTGTGATTGAATTGGATTTTACAAGATGAATTGCAAGAGCTTATCCCAGTTACATTGCCAAGAGGTTTCAGTCCTGCTTGCAGCCACTCTGGTCAACAGCAATTAGATTCAGCTTTGAGTTATCAGAATCTGTCATTGTGAGAAGATGTGTACAGTGTGAGCAGAGAGTAGATAAATGCAACAGGCCGACGTTTGCAACAGTAAAAAGCGGCTTGTGGTTTTGTCCAAGAATTCATGAAATTACAGCTCTGACAGCCAAAACATGAGCAGAGCCAAACACAGCTGTCTTTTTCCGTAGCCCATACATCTTTTAATCTAGCAGAATACAACACCGGCTGCAGAGACTGCCTTTGGCTCTTTGTGTGGCTGTCCATTTTTCTTACTCGCATTTTTCTTATCCTTGAGGGAACCTGTATGATTTGCTATTGTGTCCTTCATCTGAAGACCACACTTACCACAGAACGTGGCAATAAGCCTGATGACTGGCGAACAATGATGTGATATTAAGGCTTACCTTCCCCAGACTTGGGCTCCACAGATACCTCAGGCTGAAAAGACAGAGAGCCAAAACGAGAAAGACCAGAGCCAGAACCAGAGGCACTCGCTGGTAGGTGTGGTACTTGGCCTTCTTCTCTTTTCCCACCTCAACCTGCGAACAACATAGGTTCAATAATGTATATATGGTGAAAAAGTACTGATTAACATGTTATACCTCCTTTGTTTAACAATTTGTGGTTGGTAACCTCACAAAAACAACAACATATGGTCATTTTTACTAATACGTTGTGGTAATTAGTGAACTTTACAGGTGCGGATGGGTGGATTTTGTCACCTTTAGACAGAGTCAGGCTAGCTGTTCACCTGTTTCCATGGTTTATTCTCAGCTATAATAACATGCTGGTGGCTGTAGCTTCATAAATAGTTGTGAAGTAAGAGAGGAGCAGCTGATTCGTTTTACCCTATTCTGTATTTCCAATTGCACTGCCGGGGACCAAGCAATCGTCCCACCAATCGACCCACAGGCACATGTTTCAAATGGGCAGTACACAATAAAGAAAATTACTGTTTTCACGTCCTTCTCTATTCAAAACAACCAACGGATGGAATACCCCCCCACCACACACACACACACACACACACACACACACACACACACTTCACAACTCTATTTAATGAAGATGTATGATAACAGTATCAATCAAGAAAACCTCTCTTCACATTTCCCAAAATGTACAAGTGTGCTTTTAATTTATCATTTTCACAACGGAAATGTATATTTCCTCGTTTTCAGTTACTCTTTCTTTTTAATCAGTATAGCATTTAATCAGAAGAGAGGCCATGTGATTTGGTCTCCCCAAAAATGTATCCATCGGAATGCTACAAGTGCCATGGAAAAGTTACATTAATTCTACTTTTCCTCAAAAAAACTCACCCGCTGTTGTCAATTCCCCAGGCTCATGGCCACAAATTAATAAAGACAGGCTTTTGTTCCACCAGAGCTCCAGCGGAGGGAGAATGAAAGCTTCTCATTCACACTGGACCATTTTTGAAGGTCTCAGAGGACAACAGATGAGCAGATATGTAAAATAAAAAATAAAAAAAACGACTTTAATTAGCAAAATTGGTGTTGCTTATCTCTGTGTCTTTTATAATGACGATAAAGCAGCTTTGGTTTTCCATTGTGGCTGGGGTTAAGCTACAGATGATTGGGCGGCACTTTAAAATGCAGACTTCTTAAAATAATTAGATTTTTTAATTTTTTTTCTAATAATAGTTGTATGTTTTTTTTGTATTTGAACTGGTATACTGCTAAATAATGATCCAAAATGGTCCTGAAACATATATTTGACATAGCCTTTTCATAATTTGAAAACTACAGTGTGTAGGTGGCGTGCAGGAGGAAACAGCATACAGCTACAATGGCATACAGTTACTCCCTTTGCAAGTTGGATTGAATTTGTGATTGTTAAATATATCAGCAGCATGACTAAATGATTCAAGATTGCCTCCTAAAAACTTAAAACTAAACATTTGCCTTTAATGAATTACACATTGTTACCATTCTCTGTTGGACGTATTAGAGACAGTAGCCAGCGTTAGGCACGTCAAAGTAGTGTACGTTCCTAAGGCATGATGAAAAACAGAGTGCTACAATCAGAGAGCCAGAAATTCCTTTCATTGTGGATTTTTTAGAGTGAAGAAAAAAGAACAAATGGTGGCTGAAATCCTCTGCTCTCCTGTGGCAGGTTGCGTAAGCAGTGGAAACTTGACTAGAGGACAAACTTCTCTCTTTGCCTGTGCTTTGGATATTGAATACTCACAGGAAGAAGGTGGGATTGAGAGACAGAAATAAAGGCAGGGATGGAGACAGGGTGAGCAGTCTGAGTGCGTAGCACTCGCCAACTAGTGTTTAAAGGTTTAGGAGTTCAGAATCAGCCAGGCTTTGTGAGGAAGAGTGCCTGGAGCCCCCTGCTGTTATCATGCAGAGAGGGAGCATTTCTCTGAGAAAAAAGTAGTCTACAGCCTAACCAACAAGCAGAGACAGTGGTTTATCACACTGGGGTATGCTCATATAAGCATTAGAATTGTTGTGAAAACTACTGTTAATTTCTAAATCATCATTTTCTATCCATCACCTACAGTTCAGCCACGATTAGAATCTACTGGGACACTTACCTTTTCTTTGATGGACAGTAAAATAGCTTTTTTATATACAAAGGTAATAATACTGTGCTCTGCAGGTATTGCCCCTTGTTCTATTGTTCACAAGTTCGATCCCTCCTCATCCTCTATAATAAAGTTCTTAAATAGTAACATTCTTGGTCCATGTTAAATGATGATATTTGAGCTATAAAGCAAACACAATGGTTCAGGTGAGACTGAATAAAAGAAAATAAAGAAAAGAAAAGGAAGCCTTGGCAAAAAGCCAAAAGGAATTAGATGGAAAACTACTATTCTGAGAAAACTCAGACTGCTGAAGAAAAGATCTTCTTTTATATTTATATATATATATATATATATATATATATATATATAAAAAATATTCAAACTTCTGACATATTTTACTTCAAGCTTACACTCAAACACAACAGGATCCCCCTCCTCACTTTTAAACTACCAGTGCTGCCACCTGCACTTAATTTAACGGGCTGTACACTTTTAGGGGTGCTCCCACTTTCTTGACACTGTTTTAGGTAAGATTATGCACAGTATTCATAAACCAGTAAATGTTATAATTTATTTTAGATAGATTTCTTTGCAATCAATAAAAGTGCAACAATTCAAACATAAAATGCGGGGAAAAAATGGACTCACATCTTTCCACAGAATCTGTTGACTGCTGGATTGACTGCTTGCCTCCATTATCCAAGCCTGCAGGAGGAATCTTTCCAATCGTCTTAGCTGGGGAAAATACTAACCTACTGCAAGGCTTAGAGTCCCAGCTTCCTTCCACTGCTGTAATTTGGGAGGCTGCTGAAGGGGAGGGAAGTTTCAGGTGGAGTGGAAATACTGACAACATTTGTGATACCCATTAAAAGCAAGGCAGATGTCTCTCCCGCTTCCCACCTTCCTGCTCCCATTTCAAAGGTTGAAAGCCACGAATGGATTCAGACAGAGACAAAAACCTCTGTTGAATAAATTACACACTATACTTGGATGAAAAACACTGTATTCATTCACTTACTTTCAAAAGATTCCTGCTTGGAGGACACAAAGTTTGCATGAAAAAGAAAAGTATATCGTACCCACATAGTGCAGATGTTGAGGTTTTCAGTTATATATTCTGAAGTATCAAAAACAGTTCAAGTACCTGCTCTCTGCTTTTGTTTCCCAGTCAGTCTGCACACTCGGCAACAAACACGTACAGTAAACAAGAGTTGAGGAGACTGAGTAGCAGCATGACAAAAGATTGAACCTTATAAAATGAAAAGAATTTGCTCTTGTGCACATGCAGACATACAGGAAACTCTACTAATTAAGTTAGACTGTAATCTGAGGACAGAAGTTTAACTTCAGACAACTTTAAGACATAAAAATACTCGACTTGAAATAATAACAGTAAAATTAAAAACAATAACCTCAATAGATATTCTAAAACATGCAAACTACATTCTCCCTCATTAAAACAAAAATATATGCAATTCCTATTAAAAGTTTAACTGCTGCGTGCAAAATACATTCTACTTGTGCACTTAAGGTTTCAAGTTTCCATTTTAAGTTGCTATTTTAAACTAGTTGCAATTTCACAACATTGTGCTCCCTGCTTACATTAAACTGAGATTCAAGAAGATGCATTTGAAAATGCCCTTCTAGTGTCGGCTCTACACTTACATCATTCTGCACAGTTCAAACTCATTTTGGAGTGGAGGGGGACTTTAGGAAGTAGCTAAAGGTCATCTGAGCAGCTGTTGCCCATCAGAAACTGCTATGAAACTGTATGATAACTCTGGAGTTTGCGACAAAAAAATACTTTCAAAGGGGAAAGTTAAAACATAAGATTAAAAACTCAAGTATTTAAACTCAGGGATAGATGTTTTTCTTTGTTCTGTACTGTAAAAGCATTTATAAATGCAATTAGTATTGAACAAGTTTAGGGGCCCATAAGGGAGATCTTAAATATTGAGTGCAGTAACTAAAGCTTCTCAAACATTGGCACCTGTAGAACTTTATACAGCTATTTGCAAACTTAATAATGCCATCAAATGACACCCAGTCATTTCTCTCATCCTTACCACACAAAGTACCATTAATAGTTTTTCAAAATGTCACTTTGGCTCAGGGAAGGTGTGATCGCACCCACAGTTATTTCTTTCACTGGTCAGAGCTGTGGCTGAAACATTAAAGGTGTCCTGCCACACAAAACTGTTTTTACTTGCTTTCTTTTTGTAATATTAGGTCTTTATTAGTTATTTAATATTTAATGTTAGTTAGGTCCATATGTGTTTGTGTTATGTCATATAGATGAACTGCTACCTCCTCTGTCACCTCCAGCCACTGAAAAGAAACAGGCAAAGAAATCAGGTATGGGTATGATTAGTGTTAGGCAATTAAATCACTTGGTTAAGCTACAGTACAATCATGTTTATGATCAACAGTATTAGCTCTGTCATGGGACTTAAACTTAGGTCTCCCTCGTGAAAGTCACGCTACACACCCATCCACCACCTGGGTGAACACTACTGAATGTAACACGGACGTAAATCATGGAGTGTGGAAACCTCTGATGAGGATGTCATTTTTCTTTAGATTCTTTCTGTTATGTTTTGTTTCTCTGTGAGTTACTACTGGGTATCTAATGTCAACAACTAAAGTATTTTATAACCTTTGAGTTTTGTGTGATTTACAGATTCTGGACTCATTCCTTGGGCTACAATAAGCAATTTTAGATGGTCCATTAGGTATTGTCATGTCAGTATTTTGTGTAACTCATTGTAAAGTGTTACCCAACTTTAATAACCAATAGAGCGTTTTTCTGAAATACTACACTGCATAGCTGACAGTATCGTCACAGCATGCCACCTGTTCACCGGTTTTAGGACATGAAAAACCCACAATGCCAGTTTAATTTGATCTTTGCACAGCGTGAGAGGGAGGTAAGGATACAGTATTGAAACACAGGTGTTCATCCTATTCATAAAAAAATCTGTCTTTTTATTTAAGAATCATCTAAGATGGCACACTAAGCAAAAGCTGATAGAAAATGTTCTGTAGTGATTCCAGTTCATTAAAAACGTATCACAACCTAAAAGTTCCACTTCACACTCAATTTAAAGAAGTGAAAAAAAGCGACGGCTCGGTCAATACCACCTGAGGTGGAACATTCCCGGGAAAATTGGTCAACCTGCAAGCCTTTAGTGCGGCAGGACACATTTGAGCACATATTAAGTCTGTCAGATCTGATAGTGGGACCTCGTCAGCTCTTTCCCATTGATATAAATCTTCACAATTACTGTGACATTTTGCTTGGGTAAATCAAGTGGCGGGTCTTTCAGGAATAGTGTTGTGTCAGCAGCAGAGTTGAGCATCCTGGGACCCTCATATCCCCGATAGCATTCAGCAGCAGGCTGGGGCTTTCACACCTGCAGAATAGAATAAACAGTAATTTAGTTTGAAGTGCATACCAGATACTCACAGATTAGAGCAGAGGTTGATGGGAGCAGCCTCCGCAAACCAGGAAGAAGCACAAAATAACCATTTACTCTATCCTTCATGCTTCAGGCCTGATAGCTTTGATGGGAATTTTTTTCTTTTGTATTTGTCACTTTTGCAAACAGACTGTGCAGTGTGACCAACAGCGAGGCCCATTACAAATCCAACAGACCAAGTTGTGATTTTTTTTTATTCATATAAACACACCGTTTTCCATCAGACAATAGTTTTTGCTTAAAATGACTTGTCGTACTTCTGGCAGACGCTGCCTCCACAAACTTGCAGAGTATATTCTGCTTTATTTTGCAGTGGCCATCTGGAAAAAAGCTGTTGCTTGTTTGCTTTTCTTAACTCTTAAGCCAGCCTCTAAAGCCTTGTCGAGCTTCTGTCACTCATGGAGAGAGCTGTGGTGGAAACCCACACATTTCCCACGTGCTCATCCCCATTCATTAACAGTCTCTTCCCACATGAAGGGAGACTGTCACAGCTAGAGAAAAAGATGTGGAAAGAATACTGTATGTGTACGGGAGACAGACAGACAAAAAAATAAAAAGCAGGACTGAGAATTTATTGTCTCTTTTCTGCTCTTTCTTTTTCTTTTTCTCCCTCTCACACACCGACAAAGACAACTCCTTAGTGGATTGAATCACACTTTTGAGTACAGATACTGATGCAGGTCAAATGTGACACAATCCTGTGCGATTTGATAATCCGCCTCCTGGCTCGACGCACTTCTGTCTTTCATTACAAGAGAAGGGGGGGGGGGGGGCACGAATGGGCTCATGATGAAGAGGCAGTCACGGATCCTTGACTTGCTCTGGACAAAAGATCTGAGAACCTCCATCCGTCATCTTTTAGGATGCTCCTCATGCTTCAGTGACGGCAGGAAGGAAGTGCACCTCCACAGAGGAAGTTTACACAGGGCTGTTTCCCAGGAGTCACTTGCTTCTTCAACAGACTGGATTAAAAGCCTGACACATCATGCTGATAGCCTGCTGAAAATTGCTAAGTGCAAAAATACTCAGAATATGTGTCTGTATCTATCGTCAGGTAAGGTTTATTTTCAGTATTTATGGTTAATTGCAAATTTGAGTCCGTGACACAGTTCTTCTCCAGCGCTTCATGCTTTATTTACCAAATGTTTTAGCTAACAGCTAGATAGGTTTGACCTTATAAACAGTTCATCCATCAGTCATTTGATGATACATCACGATACACAATTATTTTACTTTTTGAGATACTTGAAAAAAACAACACACTTACTTCTTGTCAATACAAGAGAAATAAGACAAAACATAATATAACAAACAACTTTTCTGAACATTCTTTAGAAAATACAATCTTAACCCGTCAATAACTTTCTTTTTTAGTACAAACCAGCAAATTCTGCACATTCTCAACCTCAATTTTCAAGACGAAATGCACGCTGATAATCTTGTAATATACTGTATATTGATAACGGTAACTACTATAATTTAAAGTCTATCTGTGGTTGATGTTAAAAAAACACCTTAACTAATTCCCCACTATTCTTAAAAAAGGTCCTGTTCTTTTTTAACTTTATGGTTCAATTTGTGTGAACCTTCACCTCTCTTTGACAAAGATACCTATTTTAGGGAAGAGATTTGCAATGTGTTTTCATTTTTTAGGACTTTGAAGCTCTGTACCTCACTGTGAGTGCATTCGTTCAGTCAGAAATCAGCAAATCTGGGGCGGCCTCTGGCTCACCCAGTAGAGCGTGTGCCCCATGTAGGCTGAGTCCTTTGGCAGCGGCCTGAGTGCGTGTCACCCCCCTTCTCTCTACCCACTTTCCTGTCTATCCACTGTCTCTATCTGATGAAGGTAAAAGCCCCCCCCCCCCCCCCCATAACATAAATCAGCAAATCTCAAACTTGTATTTATCAATAAATCCTGATGTTCATCTCTGAGAAGTAACAACTAATTTAATGCAAATTTGGTGATCGGAAAATGGTTTCTACTGTCCAAAAGGGATTTTAAAGGAAAATAGTTTTTTTCTTTAGGGATAACCACGCACATCTCTACAGAGTTTCTTTGACATACTGAGGAAATAGATGAATAGGAAAGTGGATTACGTAGCTCCAAGTTTATACATCCATTTCCCAAATCTCACCTTGAGAGTAAAGCTACTTGCTGAGGGATTTTCTCAATTTCTTGCTTGATGGGACAGGTGTATTTACTTACATAATTGTATTCCTCATCCAATTTATAATGCGATTAAATTTTAATACAATTCTGGATTTGAAGAGAGGCAGATCTGTGAAAATTATCAAGACAGCAATATTGTGAAATTGTTCTTCTTGCTTTGCAACTTTCTCAATCACCCATAAATGGAACAGAAGCAGTGAAATAGAAAATATTCTGCGCCTTAGGATGCATTGCAAATGGTATTTCGACAAATAAAGCACTCTGAGCGGAAGATATAAATAGGTGCAGGTATTTTTCACTGTGATGATCTCAACTCATCTTGGCTGAGCTTTGTTTAGTCAGTAGAGGAGCTCTCTGGGGGAACATGGAGTGGTGTAGTCAAAGTGGAACTCTTCTCATGAGCTTGAGCTTCAAGTTCCCAATATCCCAGCATGCGCGCCACAGAGTCAGACAATAGAGCCAAACGCAAGTCATAGCCAAATCGTAATTACCTCTGCACCCTGCAGAAGCAGACCAATTGACTCCTCTAGATGAATGACAACAGGTAAAGGGCAGTGATTAGCCGGAGGCCTCGGAAGCTTTGTTTGGTGCGGAGGGAGAGAACATTCTCTATTTAGGGCAGAAGATGTGCTTCAGTTATTACGCTCTTATTATTCTGTGGACTTATTACGGGCACAATTCTGCTCAGTGCTGGAAACGCTGCTTGTCACGGTCGGCTGGTAGTGAACATGCTGTCTACATCCGGAGACCAAATTGTTTGTCTTGTTTGTTACAGTTGTAACAACCTGACCAATTACCCAATGATTTATATTGATTGAGAATACCTATAATTGATTCATATTAATAGTGAATTTGTCACCATGATGTTACATTTTCTGTTCTCATACTTTGTTGAGTAGTCCTTCACGAATTATGAGGGTTAGACAGCCATTGGTTCTCATTGATGTAAGAGAGAAGGTAAGGCTATTTTGTGTGCACATGGTGAAATAATAAACCACCAGTGACTGATGTTCTGCTGGCTTGTCTTCAGCAACGGCAATCAGTGCAGGTCAGGATGGCTTCAGGTAGAATAAAAGCTGTAAATATGTGAATTATTCTCACAGACAATGTCAAAGATAAGGTTCCATTTTTACACGTTTATTCACTCAAACTGACCTTTCAAATGTAGTGTTGTAAAATCAAACACTCATTTAGTACAAGTGAGAGACAGCAGCCTAATTACAACCACCCAGGTGATAAAAATGACCAAAAATGATTCACTCATGTGCAAAAGATCTGTTCCCTTGTAATAAAAATACAATTTTCTTGTTGTTGTGAATATTAATTACACATTTATGAATAAATCAGTAGTTCATTGTTTGCACCTGAGCTGTTATTGGAAACAAAAGAGTAATCATTCTAAACAGTTATAAATTTGACCCTGTTTGCTAAATAGAGTTCTGCTTTACATGACAAACAAGTTTAACCATTCAAACTAAATTCCCTGTGTGAGAATAGTTGTCACTAATCAGTAATTTATTTTATAACTATTCATCAATAGGGTTGTAATGATTTGTAAATTGTGATTTATGCTGATTCAACCACATCAATTTGGTAAAAAAACAAGTCACATATTTGCATTTTTATCCAATGGCTGTAAAATCTAGCTAAAACTAAGCAAAGAAGAAAGAAATTGTGATGAACATCCTAAAATCAGAGAGGGCATTGCCCCTAAATCACGAGTTAAATCTTAAAGCAAACAATTCACACTAAATCATCAACTTTAAAGGCCACAAACAGCCATTGGAAGTGCTCCATTTTTGATCCATTTTAATTCTCACACGTTGTAAGGTGTGGCATTTGGTTGTAGTGATCTTTTGAAAGCATAAAGCAACATGTCACAGCTGGCACAATGTGTGAAAGTGAATGCTGAGCTACTGAAGTGAACCAGGATTAAATGATCTGTGAAAACATCTTCTGCTGTCATATCACCATTACACCTGTTGGGCTGTGACAACAGGCATGCACAGCAGCTTTGGAACTGTGATCTTACATCTTGTATTCAGGCAGAGATGTAATAACTGGACAATGGGATTTATCTGAGATCTGGCTTGATAATACCGACAATCTAGGGAATTTCAGCAATCTGGTACCAATCTGTTATCATTCGTTTTGAACAAAAGACTCCAACGTGAGATAATACAGCCAGAGAGTGTACACAAATGATCTTACAACATGCAATAATTGGATTATAACATGCAGCTTACACTAGCATCTTCATCCCCTGCAGAGGACACATCTGGATCTAGTGATGAACATAAACAACTGTTTGCTTAATGATGCTCATAATCTCCTGGAATCCAAAGTTAAAATAGTACAAGGTGAACAGCACACAGAACATTAAACCCACCAGGGTTTAAGAAAGCAGAATAAGTGGAGGCTGTGCACACAACCCCCGTGAAGGGGCTCCATGGGAAGAGGTAAGTGGTTCCCAAGCAACTATTGCTGATTCGCTGTGGGGAACTTAAAACTGGAGAAATACAAGAATTAACCCTTCGCCATGTCAAAAAAGGCTCTACATCTTGTGCAGCAACACATATTAAAAAGCAAGTTACAGAATTTTTAAATTTGACTTGAAGCTATTAGGCCTGTTTCATTCTTAAAATCTTAAAATTCCTTTAACATAGCCACTGCAGGGGGCGCACTTCAAAATATTGCCTCTGTGGCCAGGTCTGAAAAACACTGCAGGAAAACTGCAGTTTTTTTTCAAATGAGAAGTCAGTAGAAATAAATTGGATGGATGTTATTGTTGAAGTGGCAAGCCATTTAAATGGGTTGGCTTTTAACAAGTTAAAGTTGAATGTCGAATCAGGTCTCTGGAGGTAGAGTGATGTAAGCAAGACAAGGCAGAACAGTAAACAACTGTGGCAGAGATGGATCAGCAGCATTGTCTCTGTTGATGAAGCGGTGTGTTCTGCTACTGCAGAATCCAAGGTCAAACACACGTCACACGACGAAAACAAACAACCAAACTTAGAGAACACCTCATTTGACCTTTCAATTGATACCACTACCAATACCTCCTCTGGTGTATGATCTCCAACAACCTAAGGAGATCCCGGACATCAAAAATATCGAAAGATTTGTCGGAAAAAAGGCAAAAAAAGACAAAAACTCCAAAAGGCAACAACTGTCAGAATGTTATAAGTTGTCCATAAAAATTGTCAAAAATTGTCAACAAAAGTCAAACGGTGACAAAGACGTTGAAAAGGAACAAAAACTTCAGAAAAAGCCCAGTTTTAATCATCCCCCCGTAAATTAGGCCCATGCTTTGTTGTGTTGCAGATCAAACTAGGCATTATGCACAGTGTTCAGAGAAGTATTCAGATCCTTTACTTAAATAGTAACTTAAAGCTCCCATGTTATGCTCCTTTTCAGGTTCAGAATTGTATCTTGAGGTTGTACCAGAATAGGTTTACATGATTTTTAATTTTCAAAAAACCCTACATTTTTCATCTACTGCACATTGCTGCATTTCTTGTTTTCACCCTGTGTGTTTGGAACTCTGTTTTAGCTACAGACTGAAACGTCTCAGTTGTTTTAGCTACAGAGTGAGACATCTAACTTCTATACTTCTATACTTGTTGGGAGTCGCACATGCGCAGTAGCAAGGTAAGATCCCTTCAGCTAGATAACTCTTTCTCCAACTTGGGTCAGTCCAAGGTAGGATTAGCTGTGAGACTTCTCCTAGACCACCTAGAGGGCCACTTGTGGATTACCTGCTGAACAAGGACATGGAAGTAGTTCTTTTGGAGATTATGGTCAAATAGTGTTTTGCCATTGACAATGAGCTAGCATGCTAGCGTTAGCATGTGCTATGGTTAGCCAGCCACCTGATCTCGGTTAGTGACGTAGAAAGCCGTGCAGAACTTGAACAGCTCACCCGGAGACTGAAGGCAGAGGACATTCAGAAACTGTATCTCACTCAGAACAGCATTGATAGTTTTTTTCCAAGTTTGTATGCGTGTGGAAGCACGCCAAACACCCCAAATCCAAGAAAAAGGTTTTTTTTCATTGTATGTGCACTTTAACACTAAATCCACTTTCATGACTTTATTAGACACATACCGTCCCTTGATCATGCTGTATATTCTGTTGATCTTGGTCAAATTGTATTGTATTTTCCAGTAATTCTGTTCACTCGACCACCCCCCAAAAAAATCTGTGAAAGATCTGTCACTTACGCTGGAACACTCCCCCCCGGTGTTTTTCTCTTGTGTAAATGAATGAGTACATGGCTGTACACGTGCATGTGGGACACGTTATATAGTCTTGCTCATGTTTTCACACAATTTGATTGATCAGCAGTTGTGCCAACAAAGGAGAAGACGAAGAAGAAGGTGAAAGGAAAAAGTAGAGGTAGAAGGACAGCTAGCTACCAAATGCCTCCAAATCTCATCTTTAAGTTTTCATCTTTAATGAATAAGGAAATGCATTTAATTTCTCAGATAATAGTGTGAACCATAACTTTGTATGTTATAAAACAAAACCCACAGACATATTTAACTAAAAACAACAATACCAGACTGCAAAAATGTTGCAAAGATCAACAAAAAATCCGGGATTAAAAAGGTAAAAGTATTATTAGCAAAATGTACTTACTTTTCACTTATTAGGTTAGTTAAAATACTTTACACAAATATGGCCCCCATTTATATTTTTTATCAGTATTTTCCTGTTGTATTAATTCTTTTGACCGTTTATAATGTAAAATTAGTACCTTAATTAACACTGTTTAGAAAAGCATCTATGGTTTGTTCATAAAATATATATATATATTATAGCTTATAAAATATAGCTTAAAGAGGCTAGTTTGGGAAGTTTGGATAACAAACCAAAATGATCACCTAAGACCTCATTAAATACAACTTAACATTAATACCATAAGAACTGTAACATTTTAGTTTTTTAGTACGTTTTTCCACAGTAATGAAAAGTTCTGCACTTTTCCACTTTCTGCTACTGCTGTATGACTGTGGCACTGCTTTTGCCAGAAAACTCTGGTTTTCCTGTGACAGTTTATGAGAGCATCTGCTGAAAGATTCCCTATACTGTGATTGAAAGCATCTGCAGAAACTCTGTTGAGCAAAGAGCTCACATACCAAGCAGAGCTCTGTGGATGCCAGTTCCTACTCAGATCAATACCACAGGTAATATTTTACAGGTACGCCCGCTCTATGAGACCGCTAATCCACCTCGCGTGGTCTGAGAATCTAAATCTATTTTTTTAGGTTAGTTTGATTGATAAAAGCAACCATGTTTTAATTGAAATATCAGGCAATAGAAATACTGGACAATGAAATTCATAAAGTTGCTATGTGAATTAGTTTAATGTAGGCCATGCTTCTTTTAAAACCCGTGGAAATAAATTGGATGCAGCACAAGACAAATAGACCACAAACCTTCATTATCTTTGTGCTCATGAGCAGTGGGACAAAATAGGCCTATTCATCACATATTAATTATCATGATTTCCCTCTACAGAAGAAGGTATTTTGGAGGCCTCCAGCTATTTTAATGGACCTTTACTTTCTAAAAACCCTTTTTCAAAAAAGGGGTCTAAATTATTTTAATGTAGTCATTTTTCTCTTCCTTTCATCGGAAGAAGCCACAGACGGCACACAACTGGGCCTATTTTTTAATTTGCCGGAGAGACATAATTCACCCCATCACTTTAAATTACGCACACAGTTTAAAATTAAATTTTTTAACCATAATTATGTTCAGCTTCTACCCAATTCACTGAAGGGTGACACTAATAAAAAGAGTAAAAGTAGAAACTTCTTTTAATGTTTCCTATAGTCAATCATTACATTTATTTTAACGTGTAGTGTTCGCCTAAAACTCAGGGATAATTAGCCATCAAGAAGTTAAGAACGTTATATAGTCTGTAATACTTAACACTCCATGGCATTTTGTCAGTTTCAGTATAAGACTATTAGACTAGACTTACCTGAACTTTTAATGGACATTGGTTATGAATATTTGATCAAAATGGTCATTGCAGAGGTATTACAAGAAGGTAATGCAGTTCAGACGTGTCTCTAATGGCAGCAGTGCAGTAATAGTACACTCTAGTGATGCAAAAACAACAGAAAAGTCAACGTTTCTTCAATATCTTGTCTGATGCTCAAGTAAAAAAAACAAGCTAGAAAATGCGGTCCACATTGATATAAAAACTAGACTGGGTAAACCCCGCCCACTCTGCTGGTGATTTGATTTGAAGCAAAAATACCAAATATTCCCTGGTTCACTCTTCCGAGTTTTTATATGATAGAAACCTATATATCTTTGGGTTTTGAAGATATCCCCTGGATCTCTGGGAAATTGTGAGTGAAGTTTTTATTTTTTATTTTGATAGACATTGATATTTTCAAAATGATTAAACAAGACAGAAATCAGCAGATATATCTGTAATGGAAATAATCATTGCAACAAACCGTTTCTGTCGTGCAATATGCAGATTTCCGCCTTGAGGTAGAAAGTGTAATGTTAGTCTTGCCCTCCTCCTCCTCACTTGGTCATGTTTGATGAAAGATCTGACCTGAAGCTGAGGAACTGTGCAACCATGAAGCTCCCTTTAAAAAAAACCTTCATGCTGATGTTCAGTATGTTTTGGAACAAGGTCTCCTACAGCATTTGGAGGTCTGATGTTAATTAGTTTCTTCCTGCCCTCCTTCATTGTAGTTGTTGCCATGATTTCCCTGAAATCCAGCTGACAGCTTGCCAGGCCAGCAGCAGATTGTATAGACTTATTAACATCACAGAAATCACTAATGTATAGTACATGGAAAAACCCTTGCGCTGCAGTAGCAGGTAGTGCATTGCTGTTAAAGCGGTTCATGTTTTACAGAGGTACAAAGACAGATTGGGAATATGGGATCCGGAACACGCTACCGATCTATCCTTGAATTTAATCAAATGGAACTAAACTGATTAAACTATATTTCATGCATAGGTACAAAGTAATTTACTTTATAACATTTCCTCATCGAATCACCTAATGTATAATTTTAATCAACTCATATGTATTCTCTCTTTTAAATGTGCTCATTCAGAAATAATAGCAGCTATAATTGCTGTGTAATTACTTTGTGATATAATTAGACCATGATTAGCACGACACTGGCAACATTTTTGTAGCTCTTATTTTGTTTCACAATTTTCTGAGATTTCTTTTTCACAATGTAAGGCAAGCATAGTGGTAAGCACCAAGAGTCTCAACATCACAACCTCGACCTGTTTTCTGTGTTCTTACTTTTATCTTGTCAATACTCAGCAGCTGAACATGGTCATATTTGATTAGCTAATGACAGAGCACTAAAGGAGCAAAATAGTTTTGCAAAATTATTAAAGTCAAGATAAAACACACGTAATCATGGAAAGTATAGAAAGCTGTGACCCAGATAGCATGTTAATAAAGCGGTTCTCCCTTTTAATTGGCTAGTGATATCTTCATGTGTTTGTACCAACAGCCAGCAACTTCTCTTCCATCCATTAGCTTGTCAGGAACTTTGGATTGAGATTGACTTATCTAGTGACTCCTATCCACAATACATCTAAAATACTCTCATGAGACCCAATTTTCTACCTGCATCCCTGCACCTTCTCGTTTGAGTTATTTCCTCTGTGAGCACAAGTAAGCCATCATGCTGGACAATACTGAAAACAAAACTTCTTACATTGATGAAACACCCACACAGACACAAACCAAAGAGTCTTGAGGGTGTTTGGATGCACTTTTTATTTTATTTTTTGAAATCTATTGGCAAGTGTGAGACATGAACAACTTTACTGTTTAATGATATGTTTGCTGGCTGAGATTTTTGCAGAAAATCTGACTGAGTTTAAGGAAATGCAAATACATGGTAAGTGAATAAAATAATATGCAGTGCGTGCAGATAAGCTTCGTTAAGAATTTGACATTTAAACAGGCTGGAGATTTACTTTGCAAAATGAAACTATAACTTTACAAATGCTGACATGTCTTACTCTCAAATGTATAAATTTGGCTCAGGTCACACGTTAATACCCAAGCCAGCTAAATAGTGATGAAAATTTAGACAAATATTGAGCAGTGGAAAAATATTCATATTCCTGGAGGTATCATTTTTGGATGCTATACTCCATCCTCCATGTTTACTCTCTGGGGGTACAGTTGGAAAGAATTACAGTAATTGATTAAATGCACAGAGGTGAGTCGAGCCTATAGAGCTGTCCACATGTCTGACTGATCTCCTTGTCATGGCACTTCTCCCTCTTTCTGTCTCTCAGCCTCACAGAGGCCGTCCTAATGTATGACTATTGTCTGGAGGTCACTGTGGATGTCCAAGTCATGTGGAGGTAGCTCATCATGCAGAGCGCTGCAAGCTTCAGGGAGTAATCACAAGCCTCCAGCTTCCCCCATCAACATTCTTTGCTGCCCTTAGGCCAACAAACCAGATTTTTCATGTCAGCTGGCATGCACCTTCAACTCATAAGTAGCTCTTTGACTTTCACAAGTCTCGCATCATCCAAGCATACACACACTCCCAGGCAAGGTTGCCATATCCTTGATCCATAATTATATGCCAGTTATAAGTGTCCACTTGTGCATGCAGATGGGCTGGGCACCTTAAAAATCCAGGTAGCAGGTCGAACCTTTCTGCACTGACTATTTATCATTCCCTAAGGGGGAGCCCTCACATTGTAATAATCATTTTAAATCTTTTCCATTACGTTTGTTCTCAGGTCTCTACCGCATACCACAGAGAGGAAAATTGGAAATAATGATGACAACTTTTTTATTTATTTTCCATTACTTTCTGTGTTGTTGATTCTGTATCAATAATCCTCTTGTTTTGTTTTAATAGATCTTTTAAGTTGACAACCCTATACGTAAAAAATCAAATCAAATAAAAAAGTAATATTGTTAAAAAAGACACACAAAAAAATGACACAAACATACTTTGTTACTTGACTCACCTTTAAGTTTAGATTAGAGTCTCTGATGGACTAACGAACATTACACATTACATGATGACTGATGTAGGATTTCAGGACGAGAAATAATGTTTATCAAAATTGTTCATTATCATGTGCATTAGAAAAAACGGCCAATCATTTTGAAACAAATAAATAAATCAAATAGCAAAGTAAATGAGCCTTTAATAGGCTGACTGATTGCATTAAATTGTGATTGGAGCTCATTACTGAATACTTCATCTGAAGTGACAGTGATTCTCAATTGTAATGTATAACTTAGCACTGAATAAGGCTCCTAAAGTGAGGTGCTAATGTACTATGTGGTTCTGAATATATAATGCAAAGAAAAAGAAAGGGAACTATTTGAAATCACCCACTTTTATATACAATAAGTCCATAAAATATGGTCTGAGCTTCATCAAAGTCACTATAATAGACAAATACACTCATGTAAATCAAATCATGTGGAAATTGAAATTGGCCATGTTATGTGATGTTATCTTATACAAGCAGGATATAAGTAAGCAATAGCTCACAGCTATTAATATATTATATTATTATATATTATAATAGCTCACAGTAAAATTGTCCCTCTTGGGCTGGCTTGCTGCACCATGGACGTATTAAGAGAAGCTGCCCACCCTGAGGCGATTGCTATGGAACGCAGCGCAGGCAATGTTAGCATGCGCTATCAGCTAGCACAGGCTATTTCTTTTGCTTGATGCTAAAGTTAGACACACAACAACACAAACAAATTAACAGATCGAGACAGCAGTAGAACATTAAAAGTACATTCACACCAAATAAAGCAATTTGTCACAGCGGGGGGGAGTGTCAACAAAACGGCTGTTTGAGTGACGTCCTGTCTGTTCTTAATCCAACCCAAGAAAGCACTAGACTTTTTATTTCACAATTACTGTTTTGCGTCAGATTGTTTAACCATTTCAACGATTCTGACCGCACTTGAAGGCACCTTTATTTCACAAGAGAGAGAAAGATAAGATGAGCGAGACATAGCGAGTTCTTGGTTACTGGAAACATTCAGCTATTTAACAAACTCCCAGGCAGTTTACTGCTTTGTTCGTTTTTTACCCTTATAGGGTTTTAAAATGTTTTTTTGGCAGCAATGAAGGTAGTGATGTTTCCCGTTTACTGTACGGGATTCTCACCCCAACTCAAACCATAGCTCAAACACACCAACAATTCTGATCGCCGGTTACATGATTGGCCACCGCATCGTGACGTGGGGTTGTGTTTCACCAAAAGTCGAGATGGTCTCAACTTTTTGCTGCAGGCCTGCTGCGTTTTTTTGAGCGTCCCCCCTGTGGCAACCCCTACCGCAGCCTAAACGCACTACCACCATGAAAAATGATGGCGTTTTTGCCAGACCGTTGGACGGACGACGGAGGCAGTCGGAAAGCAGCCTAACTCCTCTGTTCTTTGAGGTAAAATTACTGTTTGTGTCAATGTACTCTGGTGGCTTTGAAAATAGCATCAATACAGCTTTAGTTTCCCGACGGAACGTGCTGTCTGACGGCAAGGTAGAGCAGAGAATTCTTCTAAATAAAGCGTAAACAGCACATTTAAAGGAACACTGCTGATTTTAAACCAGCTCTGTGTCATGGCGGTGTGTGTGCGCAGATGAACGGCTTCCCTCCGTGGCACCAGCAATCAATTTGTTAGTCTCACGTTTTTTCTTAGACACGGACTGATACAGATCAGCTACCCGTTTAATGACTTAGCATAAGCAACTATATCACAGGTTTGGAAAATGTGTCTCACCATTACGTGCCATATTGTGATAGGTCAGTTACCTTATGTAAGCATGTAGACAGTCAATTATGAAATACTTTTTTGTTCTGCTTCATCTATAAATAATGACATCTCTTTCTTAAGGGAGAGAGAAATGTACAATTTACTTGACCTTTGTGTACTCTGTATACTCTCTCTGAAATATATTGTACACATTATATTATGCTTCAACCCTTGAACTGCTTTGTGTGTTTACATACGGATGTTAATTGTTTGTTGGCAGTTTTCACAGCACTATACTGAAAGGTCAATACAGGGATTTAAAAGGAGTGTCTGTCACACCTCTGCATTCGCTGCTTTTTTGTATAGGCCTACACTAACTGCAAATTGTAGAGGCGTTTTCTGTGAGCTTCAGCCTTGAATGCTGACAGAGAAGCAGGGAAATACATCCTCTAAATCTGAGAATTTCTGCAAAATCTTCCAGCTACCACTGTTATTTCATACATTTCTGAAACAGTGCACTTCTGGAATATTCATGCTATGCTCACAGCCATCATGCCTCCCACGTTATTCTCCTGTGTCAAGTTATACATGCTGTACATGTATTTAGAAAGTCTAAGTAGCAATGATGTTTTGTGATTGACTTTCTGCGTGATAAGAACATTGGAGGACGCAGAGAGAGTGTTGTCTTCGCTCATTACTACCACCAAGGCCCAGCTGCAGAGACAGCTGCAGCTTATGTCAACACCTGCCAGAGGAGGGACGGGATACATCACTCGTCAGGCTCAATCGCAGCTTGATCTCAGCTCCAAACCAAACTTCACAAGTGTCACAGTAATAAACATGAAAACACCTGCAAACGTCAACAGTTCAGACCAATTTGGAGTCTGTTAATTAAAAGATGCTGATTTTTGATTTCCCCACATTATTGAGGAATTGAAAAATGCACAGCTTAAACAACTGCTAGACCATCATGAAAATCGTAATTGAAAGCGTGCTTTGATGGTGAGCTTGACAGCTCTGTTTACGTCTCGTGATACCCATATTACACTACCCCCGGGGCAGACTGTGGGTCCGTGAGGCAATTTCCAACGTTTAGATCCAGTCAGAGACTTCTTCCAATGGAACAGGCCAGCGTTCAACCATCACACTTAGAAGCCCTCAGAAGTCATTACAGAGTTCAGCACAGTCAGCAGATTTCAGCAGAACTTTGTAGCTCGGTGTTGACAGCGAACTTGATAGTCAGCAGAGGTTAACCATTGGCTTTCCTTGCTAACATAACAATGTGGAGAGTTGTGACCTCTGCTGTTGTAGATATAACATACAATGTCTTATATGGGAAATGACTCGCAACACAGTTTGGTCCTGTCAGAGCTGAGGTTGAAGTGGATTAAGTTTTATCCATTTGGGCCTTTAGGTTCTGGAAACGCTTTGCTGACAAGAGCTTATTGTCTGATTTTAGGTTGGACTTGTTTTGTATGTACCATGTCAAAACATTTTGAGTTTGCATTTTGCCTTTATTGGATAGTGACAGTAGACATGAATCATGGGGAGAGAGAAAAAGAGATTATACATTTGTGTTATTGTAAGCAAATTTCAGCAAATCTCATCCTTACTGAAGACATGATGCTTTGAAAATAGGTCACAAACATGCTTTAATAATCTCATTAAGCAACTGGGCACTGTAGTTTTTAGCAACTGTTACTCAAACGGGTAAATTGTGCATTTGTTGGAGGCTATTTGGAGCTGCAGATTTGAAGGTGTAGCGAGAATTTACAACCCCAGGATGGTGTGTGTGAGATTAGCCCAAAATAAAAATACTATGGCACCGAAGATACAAGTAATACTTCAATCAGATCAATACAGCGCTCATTTATTCCTTTGTTTTGCCTTTTCAATGGATTTGTTATTTCTTGTTGTTGACAATAAGAAAAATATACAGAATATCACCAGACTTATCTTAAACCACCAGGCCACCAGGACTCTTAATAAAGTGAAATGCACATGTTTTTAGTACTATGACAAATGTGAAGTATAAATGCAGCGTCCCATTTATTGGTTCATGTGTTCAAATGATGTGGTTTGTAAGTGTTATGTTTGAATATGGAACAGGTGCAGGTGGAATCAATCTTGGCCATCTGTTTGGTTTTTCTGGGTCATGCTGGGTGTGACGAGGATGAGGAAATATTTCCCCCCAAGTGCAGCTGAGTTTTATAGGAAGGAGAAGCTATATAAACTGAACTGGTTCAGACTTTGGCCTCTGCTTCATAAGATTGTTGCACAGGATACGCATCATCTCTTCTGCATCATTGCTATGATGTGTCATGTAATATTGACTATCTGAAAGGCATAAAAGCTCAACACTTCTTATCCTGAGAAGTTTCTTTCTGGTTGCATCACTCCTGATCTCACTTTTGAGCACAACCATGGAGCATACTGTGTTTTGTTATACTTACACCTTTGACTGTTGACCTTATTACCTACTTTATAATGAATAGAAATAAAGGTGGATATATTTGGAATGAGGATTTGGTCTCTGAAAGTAATTAGAGGGTGATGTCAACAGAACTCATAAAAGGTGTTGGTACAATAGTGGTTTCCATAGAAACCTTGTGGCCGAAGTGGTCTTCTCGGAGGTGTGCTTTAATAATATACTGGCCAAGCAGAGAAGGCAAATGTAATATCACTCTATAGAACCACCAGTTAATGAACAGATCCTTTTTAGGTGATGGATAAATATGGGTGCGTTTCCTGCTTAAAATGAATTGAGGGCTGGGGTTTTGAAGGAAAATACCCAGAAGTGTAAAAGCAAAATATTAAATACATTTCATTTAAGTCATATTTCCTGTAATATATTAACTTTAAAGCAGCAACAAGAAGTTTTTAACTTGTTTTGAAATGGTGTACTGATGCCTCCATATGACCAACAAGACCATCAGGGAGAAGACCGGCTGTTTCTTCATAAGTTAGGCTTAAAGCCCAACCCGAGTCGGATTCAGATGAAATGATTTACAGCAGGCAGACCGAAAGAGCCTATGTTTAGATTTTCCGAGGCAAAGCTTTGTATTAGTAAGTTAGCCAAAGATTTTTCTTCAAAGATTTCTATTTTTTACGTAACATTTTGTGGTTATGGCTGTAATACTGGTGCAGCAACTGCAAAGAAAAAAGAAGCCAAAAAATAAATGATAGCGCACGGGCAAAAACACAAGTCAACCTTGGTCAGTCATTTAACAGATGGAGACAGTTGCCAGGATTTGAAAAGATTCAAAACCAATCCTGAATTGGCCCTCTTCTTCCGAGACAGGAACATGGTATGTCTATTTTATTTATGAAATACACATTAAAACAATAAACAAATTAACATTGGTTGGAAAACAGTGTTTACTTTGTTTGACCGTCATTACAGTAATGAACTGATATAGTATGACAATCCTATTGTCATTGGTGTGGTTAGAAATACGTCATTATTTCTGTGTGTGCATTAACAGCTGCAGGACATGAAATTGGTGTTGCTTGGCAACCAGCAGTATATGTCGTGTATTTTGTATCGTTTTGCATGAATGCCTAACCATGTACAAACTCCTCTTTAAAATCTGAATTATTCATCACACATGAATGTCAGAGTTCAGCAAACTGATTCTAAGGCCATTACACTGCAGGGCAATTGACAGACATGCGTGTGTGTGTGAATCATATCTTAATGCATTTATACTCGTAGATATTTCAATGCCAACGATTGTGAACCTTTTAACTGGCCACCATTATTGCTATTTGCAGGATTTGCAGCTCTCTGTATAAGTGCAGGTGTACAATTGTTCTGCTACGTTTAACCATTGATTTATTTCAGTAAATAACAGCACAAATGAACAGTGGCAACACAGTTTTTCCCACTCACTGTTGCAACCGGTGCTTTGTTCAACCACTGACTGACGGAAAAACTCTGTAAGGAGCAGTGATGCGGCAATCTTGTTATGTTGTCTGTAGTAACTTTATACTGAATTCTGAGCGTATAACTTTGTAAAGATTTGTTTTATTGTAGCATAACAGGAAAAAATCATTAGTATGGTTTCTCAGTTCCTCATCTTTTGAACTCTTGTATTAAATTAAAGAAACACCAAACTTTTAAATACACTCAAACATCTTATGAAGCTTTCACTCACCTAATATTCAAACAACTTGCAGGACCACCAACTATTAATCTGAGGCACCTACTGTTAAATGTCCCTACAAGTATTCAACATTGTAATTGACAGTGTGCTGTGCCTCTCTATCTGTACCTAAAGAATAACGTGACAGTGTAGAATTCATTTGAAAATGTAAGGTTATATTTTACAAAATAGATCTCGATGATAAATTTGCTAATTAAATGTTGTAATTTAACAGTTAAAGGGCTCATGGCTGTCCTCAGCCATGGCCTTCTCAAGAGATAACTTTGAGTTGAATTCAAAAGCAGCTCCATTTTACTTTTTCGCTCTGGAATTGATTGTCATTATGGTTCTTTGTCTATAGTAACATTCAATTCTCTACATAACTCTTGGGTGCAGGCACTCTAAGTTGTTACACAATTAGCCTTGAAGTAGTTCAATTTTAGCCTGACACTATGAGAAGCACTGAGCCGGCTGAAATGACACTCCAATTTGTCCATTTCCACACTTCCGTGGATCCGAGTAATCATCCAGCTATACTTGTTGATTGGCTCTGAACATTGCCTGGTATTGAATAGTAACACCATGCTATTTTTAATGTTATTTTCCCCCTTACTTAAGTAAGACCTGGTTTCACATCATACGCCAAGTCTCTTTAAAAACACACCCTATGTCTATACAAGAAAAGGAATCATAATTAATATGAGAAAAGTACATTCTTAGTGTTACTGCCTCTAAACACACAATCCTCAGTTTAGTCAGACAATTTGTCTATCCTCTAAACCCCCAATACAATTTTGAAAGGAAGTAAAAGTTATCTGCTCTAATATAACATGGAAATGGTCTTCGTTTGTCTATAATAACACATAACTGTGTTGTGGTTTGGGGTTTTGTTGGGGGTTATTTTCCCCGTTTGGCCTTCCCTGTGTTTGTTTCTTGGTTTTCTCCC
>NC_048416.1:20130036-20195461 GCF_013103735.1 Etheostoma cragini
CATTAAACTGCTGTGCACCAGCTTCTGCCTGCCGCCTCCTTGTTGCATTTGGGTCCTGTCCTCTCCTTCCCGTAACATAACTGTTAAGTTTTAAAGCTAAAGAGTTAAAAAAGCATTTGCATTTTGAAAACTTGGACACACCCATGCTTGGTCTCTTTATAAAAATTAGAAGAAGCTATTGCTCATACTGCAGTTGTGTGTCAAGACAGACTGGAAGTGATTAGGCCTTTTAAAGGATATGTTCACAATTTGTTATCTATAGAAAGAATTAAGATTCTGCCCCCCATCTGTTGCGTATATGGGGAATGGTGGACCCAAAAACAGAGAACAGGCGGATGTTTTGTTGCTTGAGGATTTATTTAAAAAAAGACCACAAAGTACATACAAAAACTGAGTCCAGTAAGCAACAGGCACAAACTAATTCAAGAACCACAGAACAGGATCTCAAAAAAACTGGGACTAAGAGACAAAAACCAGACTCCATGCAGGAACACACTACACTGAAACACACAATGATCTGACAACAGACAAGGCACACACAGAGACTACATACACAGGGTAAATGAGAAAACAAGGAACACATGACACTAGGGCTGGGGAACAGGTGCAACACGTTAGGAATGGACAGAGTACTAAAAAAATGCAGGAAAACACAGGAAGTAAAACTAGACACAAGGCAGAAAACCAGACTGTCAAAATAAAACAAGAAACTGAGCAAAATACAAAACAAAAAAACAGGACTAGGAAAACTACTAAAATAGGACAGAACACCAAAACCATAACAGCATCATTTACATCACAATCACATTAACAAGGAATATCTTAATGGCCACTATAAACAGGAGGAATGAAAGCAAAGTAACACTGTTTCAATCTACACAGAGGCACTTGAATATTCTTTTTGATTAAAAAATCTATGATGCTTTCATAATTTTAAATAACACAAAGCTTAGTTTTAGTTCAGTTAGTTGTTGATGTAACTGAGGAACTATTGTTTGTGTCAAAGTTGTTGTGGCTGGTAGATCTAGGTTTATAGATCTTCTAAGTAAGACAACATCACAACATACAGTAGCCTGTACTTTACAGACATGGTGCATACTAAGTCTTTAACATGTATGTAAACAAAGAACACATTTGCTTAATTTTAAAGAGTATAAATATGCACTTTGTTCCATTGGCCGCCAAAACGTCTACCAAAGTTTTTAAGAAGAAGGCCAACTGCTCTCAGGCCAGGGTAGTATTTCAACCATAGATCATTTTTTAATAAATAATATATTATATATACTTAACAGTGAATAAATACACTGATTTGGGTTTCTGATCTAGCATGCACACAGGAGAAACAGGAACATTGACAGGATAAAATTATTGAAATGATCTCAAACCAAAATGCTCTCAACTTTGGGCACCCCCATTGTAAATGTAATGAGGAGTTACTACTGCCACAACCCGACCAGCACGGGTCAAAGTGATTTTCAGCCAGTTTAGAGAATTTAACAGTTTATTTAACAATTTAAGCACTTAGATATGTGCTATATAAACTCTTATATTGTATCACTTTGTATCTAACACATAATTCATATTAAAATCCTACAGGTGTTGTAATCAGGTGAAACACAATTAAGTCACCTATAGAAGACTTGTTCTGACAAAGAGGCAGAGGCTGCATCATCACTATGATTCTTAATAATTATAGGATCACAGGGAATTCAATCAAGAGGGTACGAGGGTGTGTTAGAACTTTTATTTAAAGCACAAAGCATTTCACTGCACAATGTAGAAATATTTTGAGTATGTGAAAAATAAAAACTTTAAACATGTTGCCTTAAATTAAAAACCTTAAACAATAAACAAATTGATCTTACTTAGCAGAAATATATGGAGACACTTGTTTTGACTGATGAGAGAGGGAGGATGTGTAGAGCTTTTATCCAATGCCTGAGCAGAAACACAAAGCTTAATGTACTTCATGCAGTAATTACAGCCTTTTTTGTCAATTAATGAGTGAATGAATGAGCTTTCAGTGGTGTCTAACTTCTTATATTCTATAAGCAAGTTTACGTTGGCTTGATCCCATTAAAGTGCCCCTCTTTGAAATTAGTAATTGCTGCCCAAAAATCCTCCATGTTAGTAAATCATGTTGTTTTAACAATACCTGCTTGTCTTAAGTCAATCAGCAAAAACAAAAGAGAGAGAGAGAGAGAGAGAGAGAGAGAGAGAAAGTATGAACTCACAGTTACACCATTGTCTACATAATCTACAGTATGTGCATGTTTTTCCTTCAACACCAAGGCTGCACACTTGTCACAAGAGGAATAGCTTATTAGGGAAATCAGGTGGTGTAGCTTTTAGTTGCAGTAAAAACCTGCGACCCAATGGCACATGGACAAAATCCACTGATTAGCTTTAGAAGTGTATTTGTATAAAAGTGTTAATTAATAAGTGTATCATGTGTGAGAACCTGACAGAGACATATTCTCCGATGACAGATTGCAAGCTCAAGCTCTGTGTTAACAACACGAAGGAGACGAGTGACTGAAAGATATCCCCTGTGCTTTCTGTTGGAGCAGTGATCTGATGTTGTCAACTCTATTGGACAAAAGATCTCTTACATGATTATACTGCCGTTATTGAGTTTTTTTTTAATCTTCTCAATGTGTACAGGGATCATTTTACATTGGCCTTGACAACTTCAGCTCCTTCCGCTCAGAATCTCAGAATTGAAATTGACCTGACTCATACCTCCCAATGGGCACCTGAATCCCTCTTCAAAGATAGCTTTCTCTGTCTTTATTATTAATCAGCCTGACAGTCAAGCTGTCAATTTTTGACACACTTGGAAATGTTTTTTAAATTAGAAGTCAGAATCGAATCTTTATGTGAGTTGGGCTGCACCTTAAAAACTGCCCTTTGTCTTGTTGGATCTTGCACTGAGGACAGTCCAACATGGACGGAAACGCTTGCACTTTTGCCCTCTGCACATTTCTTTACTGTCTGTATAGCCCTGTCATGAATCGGATATAACATTTGGAATCCACATTGCAGTCTACTGCACTATGTTTGCACACAACCTAAAACAGCACATATTTTGCTGCCTTGAATTGTGATGCTGTTTGTTCCTTTAATTTAAGCCTATCAACTACTATTAGTTTGTTGACTCAGACGTTCTACTGTGTACCTCAGAGTTAGTGTCTCTGACACAACAGGTAAAAAATAAATAAAACAGCATGATGAAAAATAGAGCTGGAAGACACGTGTGTAAAGAAACAGGTTAGTTTCCCCACAGCGCAAGATGTGAGACAGTTTCAGCTCAGCTTGACTCAGTCAGTCAAACAGTGTTCTTACTTTGCAATTGAAGAGTATCTGCTGTCATACTAAGCTTTGCTGCTCCAGAGGCTAATATATATATTATTTATATATTATTATTATATAGTGGCCTTTTTATGGCAGATAATGTGTGTATGTCCGTCTGTATGAATTAATGTGAAGTGGTAACTCAGAGCCATAAAGTTAAAATCAAAAAACATCCTTAAACTGCTCTTAACTATTATTAGTATACATCATAGTCATAGTGTGACAGAGAATAAAAACATATGAAACAATACAATGCTGTTGCAGTTTACAGATGGATAGAGAAAGTTACAGTATTGATCTGTAGAGTAAAAGCTAAAGCTACATCGACAACAGTAAAAAGCAAATAGCAAAGGCAAAATAGGCTAAGAAATTGCTCCAATTAATGCTTTAAGACTAATTTCAGAGTGGCTGTTCCTAGCTTGTTTCTAGTATTATTGTAGCTTGTTGTTTGCCAAATTTTAGCCAAATTGTTGTTTGAACTCACACTATTAGCAAAGTCAATAAAATTTGTACCACTGGAGAGACAAAACAGTCCCTGTGTAGAAAACCTCTGTTTAAAGCAAACAGTGAGAGGAGGTTATAAACACGTTCATTTTCCACCTAGAGATATCTCATTAGACCCCATTTGCGTTTTCATGAGCTTTACCCTAACATTTTTACTCCATATTTTGCCTGCGTCTACTGTCAAGTGATTTTGATGTATTTTTGAAGCCATATTTTCAACTGTTTAGATGCTGACGTCTGCAAGCTCATACAGTACATCTGGCAATTACTATTTCTTTATCTTATACATACAAAAACTCTTTATAAAATTAAAGAGAAATAATTGGTTAGCTGGGAGCTATACTTTTAGCAATGTTTCAAAGAGCCAGACCATTTATCTAAAAGATCGTTAAAGGTTCACCCGTAACATTCAATTTTCCCGTGTAGAAGCATCATGTCTGTGTATCATACAAGAGGGTTTGTGGTGAAAAACGTGAAAACAAGTTTTAGTACTCTTTGAAATGCCAAGTCTACATGGTAGCTTAACCAAGACAGGCATTTACAGGCATTTACAGGCATTTACACACACACATACACACACACGCACACGCACACGCACACGCACACACACACACACACACACACACACACACACACACACACACACACACACACAAATACAATTTTGAAAAAACTACTTTTCCTACTTGAATCAATTAGCTTCAAATCAATAGTTTAAACCAGGTTTGTTACCAAAAATATTTTGGGATCAATAATTATCTATCTATCTATCTATCTATCTATCTATCTATCTATCTATCTATCTATCTATCTAAAATACAGAAATTAGTGTTCATTAATACGCTCTCACCAATGCCCTGCCACCAAAGTGATGGGGCAGTTATTGGAGAGGTTTTTGCAACTGACATATTTAGCTTAACTGCTTAGGGGCTGTAAGTATGGATCCTGTTCCAAAACTGATAAACTCTGTCCACTGGTAGTGTTTGCACCAGGCTTAATCCTTGACATATGTTTTGGAATGAGCATCTGCTGAGCCAAGCGATAATCCTAGGCAGCCCATTAAACACCCGAGGTTCACAGATAAGATATATACTGTATCCCTATATTCCCTCTCAGCCCCTATCATCTTGAAACTGATTTCCAATAACATGCATGGGTCTGAACTCTTAAGCTGTCTCATGTTAATGCCACTTATCTGGTCTAAAACATTAAGCAAGGTCTTAACAGAGGTTAAAATCACACCGGCTACCCCAATAAAAGCGTTACTGTAATCATTTCACTTAGTGTCAGTGGCGGTTTCCCCATTTATCTACAAAATCCAGGAGATGGATTTAGGGGGGGCACACATTGTGGGTACAGTTTACTATACATCACTTATCTCATCCCTGGATTACACAGAATGATACCAGGCAGTGTTTTTCATTCTGTCATATTTTATGAGCTCTTATACTGTAAAGCTGCCACTAACTCAATGATTATCATTTAGTGTGCGTACCATCACAATGAATCGTTTCTTGGGACTGACCTCACATCATTTATATGTTGACACAAAGACACCAGCTGTTGGTAACTGTGGATATAATTTACATGTTAATCATTTCAAATTAAGTACCTGGACTGCCTTTCAAGTTGAAGCACCTGTGAGTCCACATTCCCATTGTGCTACTCAGATTGTTTTTGTTGTTAAAGCTGAAGCATAAAATCCCAATTCAAGAATTAAATAGTCTCAGGCGACTAGGTCATTAAGACAACCAATCCAAGTTGATGTTTTGAAAACTTTGAATGTCTCCCAAGTCGCTACTAGAGTAAAGTTTTAATACACATGTTTTTCTTAAAATTCTTAGGAAAACCGTCATTCCACACATTCATCCAGAGAGCTATTTTAAGTAATAATACTGTGACTACCTTCTCCAGTGACAAGTGTACTGTATCTGCTTCTTGACTCTGACATTTCAATGTAGACTTGAGAAATGTTAAAACATGAAAGCATACATGAACGAGATTATTAGCTGTGGGTGGGTAAAAAGAATGATGACAGGAGAGAGGTTTGTTGGATGCCAAGCATTCTTTAGCGTCACAACTAGGCTGTGCTGATGCCACTTAAATAACACAGAATTACAACAAGTGCATCTATTTAAACTTATGGCCATTGCAGGTTGCAAAGAAGAAAACGTTTGCAAATAGTAACAAATTATTATCTAGCACACGACACAAGGAAAAATATGTGTGTGGTTTATAGTAAATCTCAAACAAATATATAAAAACCTGTGGGGGTTCTGGAGCATGGGGGTCCATGGTATCCAAAGTAAGTAAATAATTTAGTAACTATCTAGGTAACTAAGTCACTAAGTACATTTACTCAAGTAATGCCTACCATTTTGAGGAATTTGTACTTTACTTGAGTCTTTAAATTGTATTGCTTTGTGTGCTACACGACAGCTTAGTCACTAGCTATTTTGAAGATTATTAATACCTAATTTAATTACCAACATAAATGTGATGTAGCTCTTATTACTGATTAGTCTATTCAGCAATATATCAAATGGTTTAAAGTAGCTTTACCAGCTGCAACATTAAAGTGATGCTCACACAAAAATTAATTAATAATTTACATCCAACCAATAATAAACAAGCCTACATATTTTATCTGCAGTGAACCATTTTGCATGAAGGTTACTTTTACCTTTGTTATTTAGAACGGTATCACTGCAAAATAAACAAAAATGAGAAATGTATTTGTCTCTACCTACTGTACAATAAAAAAAATCAAGTAGCTGCAAAACTTTCGAGTTCCGGTGGTACACAGCTGGGGCACGTTCAATCTCAAACCTACGGTTCCCCGTTGAACGACAGTGTGTGTAAAAAAAAAAACTTAAGGGAAATGTATTGTTTGACATATAACCTGTATTGTGCAATTCCTTCAATAAAAAAAAAAAAAAAAAGAACGACAGTGTGTGAACACTCTGTGCAACTGCTTTGAGATATGTTTTCTCTCGTTTTGTGGGTGTGTCTCTCGTTTATTTTCTGCGTCAAAGGTGATACCCAATCAGTCTGTAAACTCTGAAATAATTAGGCCGAGCGCTTGCGCACACAGCAGGGTGTTGAACGCACCACAGTTTCCGTTAAAAAACAACAACCAACGTGTTGCTACGTTTTGTCGAGGCTGAACGTGGCAGTGGACGATGGAATGAATGACGTGTTAAGCCCCGCCATTTCAGGAGCTAAAGGTGATTGTTGTGTGTTGCCCCCGGGGGGTTTTGACCCATGGGTGATCTTTGAATTGTCATGAACAGGGTTATATAGCTACCCATGTTGACTGGCTTGGTTTGAATTTACAAAAAAAGCGTTGATAGGCCTACTGATCAGACAACCCTGGCTCAACCCTGCTATCAAATAGCAATCCTATTGGAGTCACGTCCTATGGGAAGCCGAGGGAAGTTGCACCAAAGTAGTAGCAAAGTATCAAACTATTTGAATTGTGAAGCCAGTCATAACCTTCTCTGGACTCTCAACAAACAGTAAGACAGTTAACAACGTGATTTAAATAAAGCAACCGTTTTCAAGTGTTGCTAATGATATAAACCGCTTTGTTTTTGTAGGATGAATGTAGCAAGCTAGCAGCGATGGAGGGAGGTGATTACTTCTGGGTCTATCTAACAACAAGCAACAAGTGCAGAGGGACACACCGTGTCATGGACATGGACATTGACAAACGCACCTCCATAAAAGACAGGAGAATAAAGAGCAACGTCAAATAACGTGAGTCAAAGAAACTTTCTGACTGTCTGTCTCTTTGCTAGCTAGTTTGTTATCTGATATGTCTCTTTGTGGCTGAGTGTGTATTTAACTCCTTGTGGTTGTTGATGTCATATTACGGTATATACTGTGTACCTATTTTCACTGGTCACTTAAACTGCTGCATGCAGAGACTCGGGAACAGGGCCTGCCATGGGCTATGAATGTTTTAAAATATCCCCAGTTTTGCGTTATTGCTTGTTGGGTCAGCTGTTTATGGTCCGTGATTTGTAAAGGAACATATCTACCAGACCGGCTTGTTGCTTTTGAGAATTTATTTCAGCTGTCTGCTGAAAGCTGTCTTGTGTCTGCTGAGCATATAGATACAACTGTGCAAGTCATGTATTTTATGCATTATGTCTTCTTTGATGAGACCAAACACTTTTAAATCAGTCAATGTTTTCAGGGTAAAATCTATTCAGATATGTAATTGTAAGTTAGGGTGGCTTTGTAGTACTGTCTCCAAAATTTACAGTATACAATATACATACAAATATAAAAGTGTGGCTAGCTTTTATCTATTTATATACTGAGTATATATAAGTATTTTGGTTTGCTAAAAAGGTACAAGAGCTACAAATAATTTTCTTTATCTATTAATGTATTGTCTATACATATTAATATATACTGACAAAATTAAATGTTAGAATAAACGGTCTCCATGTGTGACGCCATTCATTATACAGCATAAATTCCGGTAACTGAAAAAGTAGAAAATTACAGAAAGACCACCAAGTTGTATTCTTTATTCAAGGCAATTCATCATGTAAGGTTATAAAGGTAAATATCTAGAGGCATTTTCTTTTCATAAGAGCTTTTTCAGTGTCACCGTTTTCACAACTAATCTCTAGTCTTTCATACCAATGTATTGGAATTTGTTCCATGTAATTTGTGTGGGGGGATAAATCCCCTCCATACCTGTTGTATAACTCATACAACAAGAAAACAAAAAGTAGTTTTTTGTTTTTGCCAATCTGATACAGAACATAATAGAAGATACAGTTTATTCAGTTTGACATTGCATGTTATCACAACATGCAAGACCAACAAAAATAGATAACAGTACACAATACACAACGTGTAAGAAATATAAGACGCATAAAAATGTAAGACATGGTCACTGATTTGATCTATTTTTATTACATCAAAGACCTGTAACTAGCGCTTGCATAATAGCCTATACTTTGAGGGACTTCCTTATTCACAGCCCACTTCTCTGTGATTTACCATCTTGGAAATATATTCATACCTCGCTCATTTCTGTAGTTTTTATGATTTGAACAGAGTTGAGAGTCAAGTTGAACTTTTCTATATTCATGAGACAAAAATAACAGTCTATTGCACAGTGGGCCGTGGGGGAAATTGGGAGAGAATAACATAACAAATCCACACAGAGAGAGCCACGTAGCTGTGCCACCACCACTTCCAATCTGTAGCCGGAGATGAGTATCAGTCTGGTCAAAGAGCCTTCCTATGTGGCGGAGCTGTCCTTGGAACTATTTAATCACAACATGGAACTCTGTGGCAAATTGTAGCTTCCTGATTGGCCCGAGCTTGACAGCCATGACCATATGGTGGAAAGTGATATACCTACCTGCTATCTTCTTGTGAGTGATGTCTCCAGTAAAAATGATTACTTCATTTAACCACGCATTATTCGGTTGGCTGGGGGTTGGAGCAAAATAAAAATGTATTAGGCCGTCAGGTAGTGAAGCACAGCACACCAGCTGAGCCTCAAATGTGACTATTTTGTTAAATCAGTTCATGAATTATTGGAACAAGATGTTTATGTAAGGTGATCAATCTTTAAAACAATACACACCATACAGCAGTTTTGAATGTATTTCAGTTATTTTGTAAATATGTTGTCTTTTGTTGATGATTTCTAACATATTTGATGATTTTGAACACACAGTGGGTCTCAAAAGTTTGGGCACCCCAGGTAAAAATGTGTGTTAAGATGTAAAAAATCTCCAAAAGGCATCAAATGACAGGTTCGACATTCGTAAGATATGTCACAAAATGTTTGTTAAATTTTATTTCCATCATTTACACTTTCAAAATAACAGAAAACAACATAATGGCGTCTGCAAAAGTTTGGGCGCCCTGCAGAGTTAATAACATGCACCGCCAGATTTGGAAAGCTGAGACCTGATAATGTGCTGGATTGTTCTCAATCATCGTCTGGAAAGATGAAAAGGTGATGTCAATCTTAACGTTTTAAATGGCCAGACTCATCGGACCTTGCCCCAACAATCAGCACCATGTGTTCTTCTAAGCAGTTGTCTAGAAAACTGAAACTGAAAACAGTTGGCGCTCACAAAGCAGGAGAAGGCTGTAAGAAGATAGCAAAGCGTTTTCAGGTGCCAATATCCTATGTTCGGAATGTAGTTAAGAAATGGCCGTCATCAGGAACAGTGGAAGTTAAAGCAAGATCTAGAAGACTAAGAAAAATTACAGACAGAACAGCTCACAGGATTGCGTGCACCACCACAATAACAAGGCAGCATGAATGGAGCCCTGATACTATGATTCACCATGATACCATCCACAGACAAACTGTTCAGCGGAAATACTCGTGCACATACAGGGAGTTTGAACCATAGACTGTATATTCCTATTATACAGTAGCAAGCGGCAGCAGTAAATTGCAGAGAACTGTTGTGGGAGAAAATGCTGCTTGAGTCTAAAGTTAAGTTCTAATATAGTGTATTAATTTCCTATTTAATCCCTAGTAATTTATAATAATACTGATGAAAACTGGAATGGTAGTAAGCTACACCTATCATTTCATTTAGGTGCAATCCTGCCGGCAAAAACTAAACTACTACTAATCCCATTCTGAGGTTGCAGCACCATCATTAACAGAATTATGGTTTTTTCATTTATTTTTAATGTTGTATTGGTTTGTGTCCAGGGAACTAAGTAAACGTTTAAAACACGTTTCAGACCGAGTCACACTCTGACAGCGGTTTGCTTTACAGTGGCTTTACGAATATCCACAGCATCAGCAATGGTATAAAGAAAACTGCCGTTTGCAAAAAAACATAATGTAAATGTCCTGTATTTATATAGCGCTTTTCTAGTCTTAACGACTACTCAACGCACTTTTACATCATACAGGTTACATTCACCATTCACACACATTCACACACTGTGGCCGAGGGTGCCATACAAGGTGCCACCTGCTCATCAGATAAATATGCACACACATTCACACTCCGATGCGCAGCACCGGGAGCAACTCGGGCTTCAGTGTCTTGCCCAAGGACACTTCGACATGGGACTGCAGGCCAAGGGATCGAACCACCAACCTTCTGCCTCAATATCATCTCCCTGCATGCAGTATGTCTAACTCTCTGCAAAGTAACACAGCTTCTTCATCAACAGGATCGTTGACAAAAGGAAATGCCATGTTCAGAACAAACGCTTTATAGTCTAACGTTACCTAACTAGTTACAGTTACAATCTGCCTAACGGTTAATAAACCACTGTTTTTTATTCATGCAGATAACAAACTGCACTAAAATGCGCCTGATACAGACTGTATAATTAAATGAATGAGGAAATGAAAGCGCACTGTGTCAGAGAGAGGAGACTGAGAGAAACTCAAGGTTCCTTGAAGAAACCTGCTCCCGACCAGGTTAGGTTTACAGACATTTTCAGGTTAAGGCTGAATCACATTTCTTCAACTAACCCCTACCCCTTACCCCTAGCCCTTGGCCCTTGAAACCAAGTGGTAAGGGCTAGGGGTGAAAATATAGCCCTATGAAATGGGACACCACTTGGTTACATCACCATACAGTATTGATCACAAACTTCCAAGATGCCGTCTCTGCCTTTGTCAATTGTGTGGGTTTGTATGTCAACAGTGTCATATGGATTTATATATTTATGTATTTTATAGTTATTTAATGTTCACTTTGGTGGTGCAGAGGCAGATATTCTTCATATCTGTTTAGTACTTAGGTCTGTTTGCAATACCAATGTGTATACAAACACATGTGTTGTATATCTGTTTCAATTATCACCGTTGATGTTCAGAAAAACATTTAAACAAAAATCGGTCTTTCGTAACAGGCAAAAACATTACATAAAATATACCATTATCAACTATTGGAACCTTACATGTCACACGCATAAAAATGTGTAACCCCCCCCCCCCCCCCCCCCCCCCCCCCCCCCCCCCGTGTAACCCCCCCCAACATTTCTTTCATCAGTGTCCCGTATCATAACCAACAACAATATACAAGTGCATGAACAGGAATTAATTACAAATGATTACAATAATACAAGCTAGCAATTTTCTAAAAGTTTCAGTCAAGAACATGGTTGCAAGTATGTATGCACAGGACTGTATAGACCACAAAACAAGACTGTTGTAATTCTTAAATCAATTATTTAAGCCGAAGAAACGTACATTTATGGGTCTCTCCGGTCGATGGGGCAGCCGTTGTTGTCTGTTTCGAGATTGAAACGAGATTCAGCCTGAGTTACCTCTCTTTCTGAAACGGCTCAGGTTTGATTAACCTCCCTTTCTGAAAACAGAAAACTCAGAGTTTCCCTCATCTCAGGGTTAAACTCAGTTTTCACTAAACCTGCTTTCTGAAACGGGCCCCTGGAGGAACCCATTCAGTACATATAAGCTGGTGTAAACCAATAATGGATGTCAATATACATGGTAAAACAGTCATAATAATATAAAGTATATTATACTATGTTAATAGATGCTGTATTTTGAAAGGCTGCTTACAACAGCATCATAGTGTGTTATAAACAATTACATGTTTAGAATTGGCTTATAAAGACTAAATAAGGAGGGTTAATGTAAAGTGAAAGATAGATAGATAGATATTTATTGATCCAACAAAATGGGAAATTATATAGTATAGTTACTGATTGAACAAGCAACATATTTTGGGAATGGCAGATTTAGTTTAACATACACTAATACTTGTTTTCAAAAGGGGCTGCTAAAAACACAATGCTTGCTTTTGGTTAGTTACACACTGGCGAGTGAAAAACCTAGTAATTGAGAAAGTGTCCTGTTTAGTGATATTTGCCAGACAATTGTACAGTGATACGGAAATTACATTTACATACCACATGTCTCTTGGAAGGAGAAGCGCAGATATGTGGCATTTAGGTAAATGTCACCCAAAGAAATAAACAATCTTCGGGTCGCATTCCACATCGATAGACCATTGTTCATTAGTGCTGACTGACATACACTGCAATTAGATCAAACAATATATTTTAACTTATCAAAGCCACAAATGAATGCCAATAAATGATCTTTGGTGTCAGGAATGCTGTGTTAAATGATGGCAATACTGGATGTAATTTAGCAATTACCATCATGCGTGCCACAAGTGAATTTGAAAATACTACGTCATTGCCTCGTTCAGCCATTAAACCAACAAATTTAATAATGTGCTCATTATACATGTGCTCGAGGAAAGTGTGCGCTTTTAATGTCGAAAAAGTAGGGATTTTTATGAGACCCCGTTGTGCGTGAGCACAGAGACAATATTAAGTTTAAAGAAATTGAGTTATCTTCTCAGCTAAGTGAATCCAAAGACTCTTATTACATTACCCAATGACATGCAGATATATACGGCAGTAAACTGAATATTAAGGAGAGCATATGATTATATCAATCAAGCGTGGTAATGAGAGAGAAATAATTCAGGGCTTGCAAAGGCTCGACGGGAAGACCACGTGTGTACACAATGTTTGGAAGGATCTTATGATATAATTATTCAAGATTATTCAAATGAAATATTCAATATAAGTACTTATATTAGGGGCTTTAGCTGGAACATTGAGCCACTCTGCAACTTACGCACCAGCCCAAACATGTTTTTATTGTCTCGTTACTTAATAAAGAGGGTTATTGGTAGTTAATAACCTTGTTAGTGGAAGTGACAGTTTGTTGTAGAAATTTTCAAATGCAATTGAATTGAAAAGTAAAATCAACAAACAAGCTTCTGATTCACTGTCAAGGTGCTCTGATAAGTGCTGAGGAGAACTGACATGTTTGCTTATAGAGTGGAAAAACACAAAGCGTGCTGGATGCGGGATTCAGCGTTGCTGCTCTTGATTTCCCCTATCACTTCGCTATAAATCAGTTGTAACCAGCTGCTGAGAAAAACAGTTTTTTTCTGGACACCTTCATATATTTACCCTTCTTTGTTTACACTTGACATTTACACTCACTGTTTCATTTTGTCTTAACCACCTACATCACTCACAGACACATTTTCACATGACTGAATAGATTTTTTTCATTTTAAAATAGACTGCATACTCCTATTTGCGAGTGAGTGAAACCATTACTACTTCACCTTATTTTCTTGACATGATGTTTACAAGATTGGTCCATTTACCCTGAGCTATAGGCCCTCTGTAGCGATCTGCATCACGCGGCAGATATCCAGTATAAATTCTTTTTCACTTTCCTTAACATTGCGAGATATGGCATGGCCTTGACGGAGGTCTGCGCCTTCTAAGAGTGTCCTTCTATTTTTTTTTTTATGGTATTGGTTAGACACATTTATTTACGTCTTCTGACATTTTCCTGTTGTGCCCACTATTGGTTGAGCAGCAGACTTCTAAGTACATGGTAGGTAGGTCAGTCTAACACACAAATCCTTAAAGTAACCTATGCATATTTTTTTCTTCTGTTTTACCTCAAATATAACTTCAGTTTTCTCATTGTTTATTATTACATGACTAAAAAACATAAAATTAAATATAAATTGCAGTACATAATGAGGAAGCACAAGTTAGAAAAAAATGTGTGGTGTAAAGATGTGAAGGTCTTTAGCCACTGGTTGTGGGCTGATGATGCTTTGATCATCTTATTTGGACTTCGACAGTATGTTTAAAGGGGTGCACCATTTAGAAAATGTCACGATTCGATTCAAAATTGATTTTTGATTCCAAAACGATTCTCAATTTAAAAATAAAAATACAATCCAGAGCATGTACATGTAGTTACTTCTCTCATGTGATATATATATATATATATATATATATATATATATATATATATATATATATATATATATAAATTGATTTTTAATTGGTAGAGATTGAATTGATTCATAAATGTGAATCGATTTTTTTATTTTTTTATTTTTTTTTTATTAAAAAAAACCCAAACACCCCTAGTACGTTATGCCAGTTGCTGTGTGGCTCCACTGACTGGGAGCACATCGCTAATCAAACCACTCTCGACCCTCTCTCATAAACTGTAACATAGCGGAATGCCCAAAGTATATATTGTGAAAACCATATAAGGAAAATATGAATATGACAGCAAGTTTACTCAAAGTTTGTGCAAGATTACCAATTTTAAATAACTGTTTATACATGTTTCTCTCAGTCTGCAGACAGACTACCTCTTTAATTCACTTTGTTTTGTTTCACCTTAATATCACCCAGAGGCAGTTTAGTCACTTTAAACAGGTAGACCATCTTCAACTTGTTTGCCAAAAATAACGTGCTATTTCCACCACCTTTTTGTTACAGTCCATTAAGACTGATGATGACCCTTTTAGTCAGCTACAGATAAGCCATTCCCCTTGTCAAAAGCTATTTGCAAAACTGTTCTCTGTGACAAGCAGATTAAATTCACCATCTAATAGCCTCCTTCAATGATCTGATAAAATAAAGAAATTAAGCATATTTTGTTCCTCAAAATTCCGTGAGACACGGAACATCTCCATGACACAATAATTGCACAATATTTCTGGTGCCAGTATTAGCCTAAAGCGTATAGCAATAGGTCCATTATTGGAAGCTTATTGGTGTAAACCCTTGACACCTTAAAGGGGAGTATTAACAAGTAGTGCTCTTCCTTTCTGTAAGGGATCTGTACCTCGACCAGCTGCAACATAATTAGGTTGTAAATGTATTAATAATATATAATATTCTGACAGTGGCCATTCCGCCTACTAAAGAATACTTTTACAGTACATGTAAGTACATTTTTTCTGTTACAACGTCTGTACTTTTACTTAAGACAGAACACGTAATAGAGGTCGCTACTTTGCTATTGTAGTATTGCTACTTTTAGCCCATTGGGGCAACTGCCTGAAATCTACCGCTGCTTTTGGGGATGTTATTGTTTATCGGCCTTAGTGGGCCCTAAAAATATATTTTCTATATGCAAGTTCATTGTTTCTAGTTTTAAGAAATGATTGTCAACAGTGAAACTTGCTATTTAAAAAAATTTACCATAAAATGGCGACATTAGAAACTGATTTTTGTTACTTACAAACCAGTGCTTGATAGGAATTATTCAGTAAACTGCATGAACGATAATATTTCTTACATGCTCTAATATAGCCTGAAAGTTCTTTTAATTCTACTGAAAAGGCAAACAAGCACAGGCTGGAAAGTGTGATATTGATAGAATTTAATTGCAAACAGATATCCCCCCCCAAATAAATTGCACACCGTGAAACTGAGTGCTATTTGCACTTCTGTCTCAAAAATGATTTGTATTCTGGACCATGCAAAGTTATTTGTTTGTTTTCCGTCCTTTGGTTTAATAAGGCTGCTAATATCAATTACACTAAAGATTGCCTTGTGTGTGTGTGTGTCTCTGCTGCTGGGGTTGTGCACTCAGGAGAGATCAGATGCAGAAAGAGATCTAACCTCTAAACATAGGATTTCTAATTGCTCTGACATTGCTCACGCCATTGGGCCTCATTTGTATGTTCAGGTGAAGGAGCAATTTGCTCTAATGCATTGACACAGATCATTTCCCTCCACCTCTTCTCTCGCTCCTCACCTCACTTCATCAGCTGAAGGTGGACGGGCAGAGAGAGAGAGAGAGAGTAATATACTGAACCCATCTGTTCATCTGTCAGACCTTTTCTCCTTGCAATTTATGGCACGTCTATTTGTTGAAGTGCCTTCCCTCCCACCGAGGCCCCGAGAGAAGCTGCAGAAGTGAACAATTCTCACACCGGTTTCACAACCTGTGAAACTGATTTGATGAGTCAAGCCAGATCATTTGTGACGGAGGCTTCTGATGCATTCTAGACTAATGGCAGACAAGGTTACAAATTGCACCCACTTACACCCATGTCTTAGTAAGCCTACTGTTTGCCTACCTGGCCTACCTAACCTGGCCTACTGCCACCGAGACAGGTGTGCTCCTGGCAGCTCTCTCTGAAGTATTGTGAGGCATCTTTTAGCAGTTCCGCCCCTATCAAAAGCAGCTACAGAGACAGGGAGTGGGTGATCCTGCACACCCTAAACCAGCTGCTTCCTTTGATCTACTTGCTAGGATCACTTGGTTTGGATTATGAAGCCATCTTTATATGCACACGCACATATTTTATCCAGCAGGAAGCCAGAATCTGTGCCATCTGACACAACCTCTAAAACAACTGCTGATTAACAACAGAAGGCCAATCAATTCCCTCTGTGAGCAAGCTCGGGATTCACCATTGCTCTTATGGCAGACATATGGTAATTTTTTCACTTAGCATAAATTATAGTCTAGTACACTTCTGTGCTTTTGCTGGAGGTCTTCTATAGTGTCGTTACACTGTATTAATGGTCAACATCAGGTTTGAGACATGTATTTTACTGAGCAACTCAGAGAAATGGCAAAAGTGCCATGTAATTCATTTGTCATTAATCAACATTCGTAAGAATACTTGACCTGCTTTACGGCTGATAACGGCAATCATATGAAAAGCAGTAGACACTGTCTGCAGCGGGAATAATTTTACACCAGATAGTTGAGCATGTAGTTGAAGTGGACAGATTCAGAAGGTTGTGAATCTGCATTTTCACACAGATTGAAAAATTTGCTATGAGTGAGGAAAGTCAACAATGTTACTCGACCCTCCCACTGCGTCCGCTGCCAAGGTGCTCCAGTGCACCTTCCCACTGTAGCCGTGTGAGGATACTCTCAGGTGGAAATGTTAATCAGCAGCACGTACTCACCTGCTCGTCCCTCGAATTAAAGCTCTGATTGTCTGAATGTTTAAGTGATTGCTGTGAAATTGCCAACTCTCTCTCTCTCTCTCTCTCTCTCTCTCTTTCTGTTTCTGTCCTCTTCTCTTTCTGTTGGCCCTTGTCCAAACCAGTCCCCTACACTTCACAAACTTTACAACAAAGTGTCACTCCACATGAAGTCACACTCACAGGGTAAAGGTATAAATAAACAGATGGTTTGGGTGGCATAGGTGCTCACTGTCTCCTCACAGCAAGAACATCCTTGTGTATCGCGTGTTTGTGGATCTTGTGTGCTCCATTTAAACTGTGTTCTCCCTAGGGTGGGAATCACCAGACGCCTCCAGATACAATATCATCGTGACACTAATACCAAGATGCGATATTATTGTGATTTTAAATATATTGCAATATTCTGCAATTAATTGCAATTCATAACCTTTTTCCAACTTCTAATTTTTCCCAATTTCAAATGATGTCCCCAAAGGAAACTTTGTCAACAACTGTTTTATCTAAAAAAAACACATTTCTGTGTTTGTTCACATCACTATATATTTCAATTTTATTGCTGCAAAATGGGGATGTCAAGCAGACAAACTGACCAACAAATATATAATAATAATTGCCATAAAAAATATTGCGATACTATGCTGTATTGATTTTTTTTATTTTTTATTTGGCCCCTAGTTCTCCCACCCAAAAACAATGTGCATGTCACAGAAGGGAATATTCCTGCCAGGAAACTGGCCTGAAAACTGGAGTAGGTCCCCTGGTGTTGAGCTGTGCCTACCCACTGCTCCTAAATATTTAGGATGGACACTTCTGCAAGGAGCATGCGCCTCGGCAGGCACTGTATGCAGGACTCGGCATGAGTATCTTCTAAACCACAGCTCACTTGACAACGGTTTACCGTGTTTCATTATAATTGTTTTAAGACAAAAAAAGACTGAACAGAGGGCACACAGACCAATTTCACAGGTGTGATAAACCGCTTTCCAAAATATGTATTTACTTTCAGCATTTACAACTTAATGCAGCTCAGGACACCTGGTAGGAGGGCTGTAACTCAAACAACGTTGAAGGTATAATTAAATTGACACATTTGCTCTTGAAAAAAGTGAAACTGTGAACCATTTGTATGCAAACTTTGAGTGCTAAATGCAGACTTTAAAAAAAAAAATGTTTGAGGCCTTTTTAGGCATTTTTATTTGATATCACAGCTTAAGATAGGAAAGGGGAGAGAGGGAGAACGACATGCAACAAAGGGCCGCAGGTGGTCATCAAACCCCCCGCGTAAGGACTGAGCCTTGGTTTATGGGGCGCATGCTTAAGCAGATGTGCTACCCAAGCGCCCCACTAATTGCAGAGTCTTGAGTCATGATGAACGACAAGGTGGTTTATCAAGTCAAGTCTGTTTGTGTTTTTTCTTCATCAATTCATGTCTGCTTAAATCAGTTCAGTTTGTTGTCTATATTTAAACAAGATACATTTAAGAACAAATGTACGATTTCAATTATGTTTTCATCAGCCATCAGTTATTTGATTCACAATCTATCAATTTAACCATCATTTAACTTTTTTTTTTTTTTCATCTCTTACAAATGTGTTTGATCATCTATCTAACACTAACGATCTCTGCTGAAACGCTTCCCTGCCCTCAGTAAGTGAACGACAGCACATCTTTACAGATGTAGAGCCAAGCTTCTGCCTTTTATGGCACATCCGCTTGGAGTGACAGGCTGCCATTCTGATTTAAGCTAATAAAAAATAACCTCTACTTTGCCTCCAGAGCTGACATATTGCATATGCGGATGCAGGAGGAGCAGCAATTTATTTCTTCACAAGGGGTCACTTGTATTTTTAATAATTCATCCAGCATATGTTGAGATGTCAGTTGCTGCTCTTTGATCAAAACCCAGCATGTCTCTTGCTGAGCCATCATTTTCCAATGAAAGTATTTGGACTTCGACACAGACCTGCTATGAATGTAGCGCAGAGATCTTCTTCATATTCCCTTGTACAATACTCTGAGATGGTACACTTTTTTTTGAACACTCAGCAATGTGATCAGATATGGCAAGTAGTTTAAAAGTAAATATCACAGTGTATTTGTTTGGCTAGGTTGTATGACATTCATAGAATCCTCATGTGTGGAATTTGTGTGTCAAAAAAAAGACAAACATTGTTCTGTTGTCTGCAAGAATAAATGGTTATCTTCACATTGTTGTAGTAAGAAGATGGTGAAATAGTTGAGCAGTGCAGAGAGCAGACTGCAGCCTAGAGAGAACATGGCAGCAAAAGTTTATTTTCAGAAGTCAGAGGCATTCTGCTGCCCTCTGGGGACGTCCACGTACATCTGGCTCGCCTCTCTTGGTCTTCTTTCTTCTCACTGGCTGTCAATGACCCTTAATTGGAAACATTTTTGCTGCTGCTAGGTCAAATTATGTCAATCACTCCCATCCTCCATGTTTTTTTTTCTACACACTTTTGTTGTGTGTTTTGATTATTTGCAGTTTGTGCTTTCTTCAACACGGTCTGTGCTTTGTCATTATTTGCTTTGCCACCATACTCTGTAGATAAGTCTCTGTGTAGCCCGACTGTTGATTTAGACAGTAGTCGGATTATAAGAAGGAAATAACAAATTTCACCAGTACAGTTTGTGGTGTTATCCCACTCTTTATTTACACTTTGGTATTTGTTGCAACAGGTGAGAAATGGTTGCAGTGTTCAGAAAGCAGGCAGTTGAAGCACTAAGGCACCACCACCTCCACCCAGTCTCTTCTGTGGATGACAAAGGAGCTCAGTCCCAATTACAAACACAACGTACAACAGGGTAACATCCAAATGATAAACTCTCAGGGGAACAGGAGACGAAGACTCAAGCACCTTTTAATATATTAGGACACACACACACACACACACACACACACACACACACACACACACACACACATGTCTTTTTTAATTTTAGTTTTATGAGAAGTTGTGATATTGCTGTCTGACACATTGTAGTTATTCAGGAGCCAGCTTAGTATTCACACAAACATAATTAGAATGCAAGTGGACAAAGATATTTCCCACAAGGTAGTAAAGGGTAGTTGGATAATAAAGTTAAGTTTCTATGGCAACTGCCTGCATAGATACAATATCAAGGAAGAGTGAAGAGCAGTGGAGGGGATGGACAAATTTATGAGACTTTGAGTGTGCCGGTCTTCCCTCTCTAAAAATGGTCATTTTGTACAGCTGCATAGTGAATAATCTTAGACTTAAAGGTCCACTGAGCATCTATCTATCTATCTATCTATCTATCTATCTATCTATCTATCTATCTATCTATCTATCTATCTATCTATCTAGATTTGATTTGGAGCATGTGAACTTGCAATGCGGAATGGTCGCATATATTTGTAAATCTGTAAATGATGAACATGATTTTTATTATCAGCTGTGATTAATGAAGTTTCATATTATAGTTATTTATATATTTAGTCATTTGATTCAATGTGAAAAATATAGCTAAATTAAGCTTCACTGTAAGTAGGTTACATTGTTTGAGGTAGCATATCATGGCTCTTTCTGCTACAATGCGTGTTATGGACCATTTCACTTTGTGAATCTATTCATAGTTGTTACAGCGAGACTGTGCAGCTATCTAACTGTACAGGCTGTTGTCTTATGACTTGCCAAAAGGGTCTTTATAGGGTGTATACTAAATATATTCAGTACACTTGCATAAGAAGCAGAGCAGGGTTAAACTCCTAGTTTGTTTAAGGATTTGTCTGAGAGGCGAGCATTGTAAAGTAACTAGGCATGCTGTGTAGTAAATTAGGACTGAAACTAAAGATCAATTTCATTTTACTCTGCTGATTTGTACCTTCAAAAATGTAACTTTTTAGAGCCACCTTTCAAGCTCAGGGGATGAGTGATCCTTTAAGTGGTTTCAGTTTAACACTGCTGCTAACTGCTACTGCACATAAAATAAAAACATAAAATTATAAGGAACTCACTAAACACAACGTTTTACTTAAGAGTCATATACTTCATATCTTTTTATCCGGATCAGATACTGTACTTGCCACATTATGAAGAAAACCCCTCACTGGCATTTCAATCAAACAGCATGTGCACTTAGTTACCTTTCCTCATCAAAAGATGAGATTATAGTCTAAAGCCTTTTTATGAAAGCAACTGCAATGGGCTTTTCTTTCACTAATGTAGTTCGAACACGGGTCCTCAGAGGTAACTACTTTTCTCTGGTTTCTGTTTTGAAGGGTAATTGGTGGCACACAGACAGCAGGTCACACACACAGACAAACTGTCTTTTAGGACTTTTATTTATGGTCCTATTGAAAACAGATCATGAATACTCAACAACACAAACTTCTGTCTGAGCCTTTGTACCTTCGTACTCACGTAGGGGCTGCAAGTAGGTGACTGCCAATGATCAATGCTGAGTATGACCTTGCAAGTATCTTGCAAGGTCATAAGTATCTTTTCGTTTATTGAACATCCTTCACCAATAATATATGGAAATCGTGAATGACAAATTTACAGACACACAAGCTACCTGCAGATCTAGTCATACAGACTAAGACATTAGCTAATGGTACTTTTGTAATCTCAGTGAAGAACGCCTCCACCAAACTGTGGTCCAAAGTACAGCTCACTTCCAAAACACACACTTATCTGCTGCTGTCATCAACAACATCTGGTGTATTATCATATATTTGAGATTTGAAAATGCATCAAAATGTGTTTTGAGCATTTTTCACATGCAAGGAACAACACAGTAATGTTTATACAGGTGTTGTGGCTGCTGTGATATAATTTTTTAATTCTTGATTTTGTGCACAGTAGAGTATGTTGTGTGTGGACATTGGACCAGAGGCTGTGGATGAAATTACTTTTGTAATGGTGTCATGTAATTCCGTGTGGGATGGGCCAGGTGGTGCATAATATATATTATTATTATCATCCTCATCATCGTATACATTCACACATATGACATCTATGACCTTATGATCTTAACTAATTTTCAACTGATACTGGGTTTTCAAGGCCCATACTAATTAATAGTAGTTAATGAAACCGATATGCATTTACAGTGAAAATGAAAATCTTTAAGTCAAAATTTAGGATTTTGGTATATTAAAAACTCTAACACAAAACTTAGTTTAAATGCTTTAAGCAATAAATTAGAAACTTTCAACATAATACCCAGTAAAAGATAGTCAGTCAGAGTGGGCAGGACATTAAATCAGACTTAGTGGTGAGTGAGACAGACACAGAGCTGTAGCACTTTTTAATTGATTAATTTTATCGGTTATCAGGCAAATACAATGCCAATACAGATAATCTGCAAACTGCCAAAAATGGGCCTGCTATCCCTAATATTAACTATATGAATTGATTTTTACATTCAGTAAATCCACTATTTAAAGGTTGTATTTGGTAAGATGGACCTAGTCGTGAAAAGTAACCAAGTACATTTATGTTAAGTGCTTTACATAATAATTTTGAGGTACTTGTCCTGAGTTGATTAGTGATCGGCCGGACGATATATGTAGCCGATATTTACGTTTTTACGCGGCGGCTGCTTTTGCCGTTTATTTAAATGCGTTGAAAAAGGACATTTTGTGATGACCTGATTATATCTGTCTAATAATATGTCAGCAAGCAATGCATGATCAAGGCTGTGTTGTAGATGTTGATGAAAGCCTTTTTGCCCTCGCACATTTAACCGTGTGCAGTGCACCTATCCATATGATGTACATTGCACACATAATTTGAGTGATACGAATGTAAGATCATTGCATAAGTCTCACTTATGTGTTTTTGTTAAATCCAGCGTGGCAGGGTTTACATTTTATGATATAAATTGTAAATATTTAGATAAGTATCGGTCATCGGCGATGGAGAAAAACAACAAATCGGCATCGTCTCTAAAAATCCACATTGATTTCCACTTTATACTTTTTTTATCCTGCATTTCAAATGGAAATATTGTACTTTTAATTCCATTACAACAATCTATAGTTTCTGGGTAACTGCAGCTATACTTACTGGGTACTTTGTATATCAAAATTTTAAATACAAGACATACTGTGAAATAGGCTAATAAAATACAACACACTTTTACTACCCAGCAATATTTAAAATATACATGGGCTGTCCTGCATAATGAGTATTTTGCTGATAATACCTTTGTCCTTAGGACATTCACGTATAAATGAGTCTTTTTGTATTTTAACAATTGAGTGTTGTTGTTGTATTGTTACTACTACTTACTGTGAGTAAAGGATCTGAGTACTTGTTCCACCACTGGATGGACCTGTAGTCTTGCTTTACACAACTGTGTATATATTCCTGTCATAATTGTACAGATTGTAATTATAGTAAATATTTCTAATTAGAAACACAGTGATGAGCAGTTTTCAAACATAAGTTTAAACCAGTCCAGCAGCATCATCATTGTTGATGTTTGTTGTTCAATGTTTAATTATGCCTCCATGCGTTATCAGGTGTTAATTGAGCTTGAGTGCTATTTGCTTTGACACACTGTACCTAATCAAGAGAAAAATACATTTCAACCTGCACTGCGATTGTTTTGCACATTATTGAGGATCACATCACATATTTAGGTGGACTTCTGATTGTTTTGTGTCCAGTGAATTGATGTACTTACACAAATTACACTATAGTTTACATTTTTTCTAATGAAATTCATACGGACTGAGGTGTTGGCGCCCTCTGTGCTCTCTTTTGACCCATCCCTTCTTCATCCCTTCCCACTCAGCAGCTTTTGTAGAAATGGCCATGCTCAGGTTCACAGTTCCGCAGGTCTTGTTTGGCTGTGTTACCGTATCTGCTTGATCAAGTGGCTGATGTAACTCGGATCGTCAAATCCAAAGATAGAAGATAGATTTGTTTATTTTTTATATGCTATAGTTTTAGCTATCTTAAGGAAACCAATATAGATTTCCTCTGTTATTCTTTTATTAAATTGTTGTGCCGCCATCATATTGAATCAACACGCCATTTTATTACTAGGATGATGAAAAATACAGCTACAAAATAAAATTAGTCTGCATGATAAGTGCTTGGTGACAAAACCGTTGTCACTTTGTCTTCTAATTTTGCCTCAGGTGACAAAACACACATTACAGTCACTACTTTTTTGTAACAAAGAAATTTACACTACATTAAACTACAAAAACTGTTGTTTGAGAAGATTGGGTTGAGCTGAGACAACCACATGTCATACAATGTTCATCCATCCTTGCAAGAATATTTCACTGCACATAACAATGAAGGCTGAAGGCAAATCAAACACTTAGGATTATGAGAAAACACTGGATAGTTATATTATATATTATATATATATATTAGGAGTGGGAATCACCAGACGCCTCCTGATACGATATCATCACGATACTTATGCCACAATACAATATTATTGAAATTGTAAACATATTGCAATAATCTGCAATATATATTGCAATTTATAATCGTTTTTCTGACATCTATTTTTTCCCCCAATTTCCAATGATGTCCCCAAAAGGAAACTTTGTCAACATCTGTTTTACCTAAAAAGAAAAACTTCAGATTTTGTTCATATCACTTCAACAAACACATATATATCAAAAGATCCATACTTGGCGCCTGTCTATCGATACAGTATTGGCATTGAAAATATTGCAATACTATGCTGTACTAATTTTTGTTTTTATATACACTTCCGGTCAAAAGTTTGCGGTCACTTTCCATTCCAATTTCAATTTCACTCCATTATAGACAGGATACCAGCTGATCTGGGTGGGTGGCTGATCTTTAATGCAATATCTACATTTCCCATTATCAGCAACCATTCATCCAATGTTCCAAAGGCACATTTTGTTTACTAATCTGATATTATTTTAAAAAACTAACTAAGAAAACATTAAACAACCCTTTTGCAATTATGTAAGCACATGATGTAATCTAAAAAACTGCTGCCCTGGTTTAAAAAAAACAATGCAACTGATCTCAGCTGGGATTCTGTCTATAATGGAATCCAATGGAAATTTGTGAGTGACCCCAAACTTTTGACCGGTAGTGTATACACACATGCATGCACAATATAGAGTATGTGTGCACACATACTGTATAATGTTCATGCGTGTCTCTATTCCGGTCTGATCCTGTTCCTCTTTGTGTTGGGGTGATACGTATGTGAAGTGAAACATCTGATGGTGACATGGTACTGTAGAGTTCTTGGTTCCAAATGATTCTACTGCCATTTTCATTTGAAATTGGTTAGATATAATGACAATTAATCTGCAGCTACTTTGTGATAATTACTTATTATATGAAATATATCAAATTACTATTATCTCTGCAATTATATGAGCCATACAAATGTCTTTACAGGTTTTACAAAATAACCTTTTTTAATGATTTTGTTTTATCTTATTTAAATTGCTGTATGCAGCTTGCAGAATGTTTACCAGGTAAATCCAATCACAGTTAGCCAGAAAACGCATGATGCATTCATTAAGAATTCAACAATACATGTCAACTTGTACCACCCATTATTTTCATGGGCCATATAAGACCCTCTGTCAGTTTTGATTAATTAGCAGGTTGTCCCACTTATCACAGTAGAGCTTTAATTAAACTCCCCATTTGCATTAGCGCTCAGTGGACCTTTGATTAATACAAGCTTTAGTGGGATAATTTAGTCGATATGTACCATGGAAGAAATTACATTTGTACTCTGAAACATGAATCTGAAATTCTAAATGATCTTTGAGCGGAGTGTGCAGGACTTGCAGCGCAGTGTGATCATCAGGACTCTAATGGGTAAATTTCTTTGCTCTGATCAGCAAGGGCTTGATCTAAATCAAGTGGTGCAAATGACAAAAATGTCCCAAAGCTGCAGTGTTGAAGTTAATAAAACATGAGCTGCAGCGGGAAAAACCCTCACAACACTGACATCTGAGCTATTCTCACAGAGAAGTTGACACTGTATACAAAGTGCTAAATTACTTGCCAAACACCCTGATTTCCCACCTTCTATTTTCCACAGTACATGAGGTACTCTTCACCCCTGCAATGTGTATTTATTTTCCCACTGTGCCTTTCTGAGTTATGAGCCCCATTTGGTCTGAGAACAGTGAAGAAATGCAGCATGTCCTTGAGAACAAAATATGGAATTTTTAGTTCTCACAGAACAACATTTTATTTTTTTATTTTTTTTTAAATACACTTTTTTATCTTTACTGAAGATTTTTGTTGTTGTTACATGCTTTAGGCCACATTTACTGAAGAGTAAACTAAGAGCACTTAGTGTCAACATGAAACTGCTGTGTTTTATACAAGAAGGAATATCACCATCTTGTCCTTCAGGCGTCTCTATACAATCCTGTGGTGGCTGTAGGTAGTTCACCTTAAAGCTTGTCAAACATTCTTACAAATAAAAAACAATTTAGTAAAATGTATTACTGTATGATTTTAACAATACACTCTTCATTCAGTGGCTGGGGCGGCACTTGCTCTTGGCTTGGAAGCCAGAGGATTGCTGAGAAGTCCGTACCAAGTACAGCGTGTTGCTTAGCCCTTGTGTTGTCCTCGGGTCAAATTGACCCGTTTCAAAGTTGTTTATATCAGAGATATGGATTTCTTTTAACCAAATTGCCCAAAAATAACATGGATGATTCCATACATTTTTCAGGTAAAATTAATAATTACTTTCATTGAATTTTTGGGGTGTTCTACTTAATCTTATAGCATTTGATTTCTTTTTTTTTTATGAATTCAAAACAGTGTCCGGACTAAACTTTGACATATACCCATCTGGGATCCACTCAACATCCTCTGATCTTAACTATCAGCCATAATAAGTTCTGCCTTGTTAACTAAAAACTTACGTATAATTTGATACAAATTAGGTTTTTTGACCGTGAATTCCAAGAATAAGTGTAAAACCTATTATTAAACCAGCTCAGGTTTTAAAAAAAGCAGAAAAAGATGACAGATAAATCAGAAAAAAAATGTCTAAAACTTCACAAAAGCACAAAAATTCAACTTTGACCTGGAAGGGCAAGTTCATGGTTGACAGGAAGACAACACAAGGGTTAAGAGGTGCCAGTTCACCTCCTGGGCACAATTGTTCAAGGACACTGCTGAGTTTCCCTTGAGCAAGGCACTTATCTCCCAACTGCTCGTGGTGCCTGACCATGGGCTGCATGTGAATAGGTCCTGTTAACATGTGTGTGTGTTTTGGTGTGAGTGAAATGTGTACATGTAATATGAAAGAGTGACATTTTTTATTTCCCCTCTGGGATTAATGAAGTATGTCTTCCCTTTATCTAAATAATATAATTGATAGCATTTACTAATGCTAGTTTTTACAGGTGAATATTGATAGTTTTTTAAGCAGTTATTAAGAAATATGTTTGAAGCTGAAACAAAACAGAATATGAATCTACAATTTTTACAATTGATTAATCATTTGAGTCCTCAACATTTTCTAATTCTAGTTGCTTTTTTAAAGTTTATTTTTAATTCTGTTTTCTTTATTTTGATAGAACAGCAGAAGACATGACAGGGGAGAGAGAGGGGGGAATGACATGCAGCAAAGGGCCTCAGCTCGGAGTCAAACCTATATATGGGCGCCCGCTTTACCAACTGTGCTATCTGGGTGCCTGACTAGAATAGTTTTGACGGAATGAAGTTTCAGACAAGACCTTTGAAGACATCACTTTGATTCTAAACTAAAATGTGATTGCCATTTTAGAGACTAAATGACCAATTAAAGGTTATGGTTATGGATGAATTTAATCATATAGGGCTGAAAATCAGCCGTACATGTGGTAACAAGTACTGGTTACCGTTGATTTGGCTTGAAGTAAAGCGGAACTTTAATCCTCAAAGTATTTATTTTTGTTATATGTACAAATATATTAAAGAAAAAAATGTTTCAAGTGGGTTGTTGATGTTAATACAGAGTAATGAAACCACCAGCCGAGAGCAGTGGTAACAGATGAAGTAGTTGTTGTAACATAAGCTGATAGTGCAACCAATAAACCTGTTTATCTCATAAAGGTTGCTCAATTATATTTAATTACTGGATAGACAGGAAATAATTAGTCAATGCAATGATGTTTAATCTTGAGAAAAGGATGAGTGCACTCTGTAAAGTGTGCATGTGTTATCATCACCCCTCTGTTAAGGATTAAAGGAATGTTAATATATGCATTTACCAAGGGAGGTGATGCTAAGCCAGCGCCTGGCTAAAAGCAGGGAATTATGAGAACAGGAAAAGAACTTGGGGTCCTTTGATCGGATTACTGTATTTACCCAGCGAGTGTTTGTAACTCAGGTGACTGAGCCACTCACAGCGTCTGAAGCCTAGGCTATTATTTTCATCTGATTGGAACATTGTTAATTCACTCGTTCAGCCAATCAAGAAACATTCTAGTGACGGAGTGAAGCAAAACTTTTTAACTCTAAACTTAATAATATAGCCCCATTAACGTTGCAAATTCTATGAGACTGCGGATGACACAAGCATTGTTCCAGGCAGCGCTCTCTGCAATCTACCCCTTACTTGTGGAACCCCCCCCCCCCATTTCAGAAATTTATTAGGGGATTTGTATGTCTAATGACACCTGCACCCTGCCACCAGAGCAATGTAAATAATCCCATCACAGAGCACCGACTCATCAGCGACAGGCTAATCCCTTGTTTAAGGCAGTTACACCGACCCCACCCATTAATACCGGCTTCATAAAGACTCGGCTTAGCATACATTATGGAGTTATAATGTGGCAAATGCTTACAGCCAACTTGAAAAATCTCCCTCTCTGCTCCAGGAAGAACATGTCACCTCTGCTGGTTTCATAAAAGGTTCTGCCACGCTGCATCACAGCGCACTCTTTTAAATGCGAGAAAAAAAAGAAAAAGAAACTCATCTTGGTGATGTATTGGGACGGAGTTAGTGCAATAATAAATTAGACCAAGCCAAAAGGATTTAGTCCTTGGAGAGAAATGTTAAGAGAAGTGGAGGAGTCAGGCACAAGAACTAATGTCTTGTGACGACCCCTCTACCCAAGTAGTTTCAGTAGTTTTTAAACTTATGCAGCTTCATGGTTGACTCAGTAGAGCATGTTTTCTCTTGTTAGCCGTACATACTTTATGTGCAAAAGTGAATGGTAATTTGCAATTTACGTAACTTTCCTCTTTGTCTCAACTTATTTTGTCTAAAAAAAAAAAGGGGTTGTGTATTTATTTCTTCTTACTACTGTAGCAAATATAACCTGGAAAAAGTATCCATTACAATGTATGAAATAGGTGGTTCATAATAAACTGTATGTGTATCTTTTATGTAGTGTAAACCCATAGATACATTCTCATGGTCATACTATAGTTGAACTAAGTTGTGACAAGGCTTGGAGACAAATTTAGTAAATAGACGCCACTTATGGCAGTGAACGGTGTAAAGCGTTATCATTTCATGTGCTTGTGGTTCATAGTTTTATCTGTTGTTGTTGTTATTATTATTCATAATTACTCAACATTGATACTGATGTCTCTTTTCTTCCAATAGAGAGAGTGCAGATTTTAATCCCGCCCACACTGGAGGGGTAAACAATTCAACACTCTCCATTGACTGTGGATTGCGTGAAGGTGCCTCCTTGTCAATTTCATCTGCTAGCAAACAGAATCCCTAAAAATTACTGTGTGGTAAGATGCACTAACAGGATAAAGACCCTATACCTAGGTTCACTAAGTAGCTAAAACATTTTGACAGTATGCAACTTGTGTTACAGTGGAATGTGGATAAATCAGATAGCTGTGCAGTAATATGTTTGCAAGTGCCTTTGCTTGTTTGCACTTAGCTAACCTTAGCTTACTAACAGCTAACTTGTCCTTACCAGTAGACGTAGTTTGCCAAATTTAGCCTTTGGAATGCTTTAAATCAAAAAAAAATTTTGTAAGGCTAAAGGCCCTTTGTTAGCGTTTCCGACCTTAGTGCATATTGTGGCTCTGATTGTGGGAATTCTTTGGCCGGCCGACCGGGTAAAGTCCCCATTGTCACAATTGCTACTCCGCCCCTGGTAGTAAATAGAGCAAAAAAAATAACGTGGACTACTTACAAATTGCAGCGCTTTAGTTTTCGTAGCTTTTTTAATGGATGGTTCTGGAGAACAGGCGGATATTTGTCATGGTTTAGTTTACTTGATCCACCAAGGACTATCTCTCCTGCCTGGCTGCTCACAGCGCTGTCGGTCAAAGAGTCAATCACACTGGACGGCGGTAAGGGGCGGTTGGATCAGCGTGTGGTTCAAAAGTTGTTTAGTGGACTTTAGGGGGTGGCTCTTCAGTTCACTACTGAATGACACAAAAGTGTTTCTGAAACAATTGGGTTTGTTAAATGCTCAATAAGAAACTGTTCACTTTTATTATTCTGTGTTTAGGCTGTGAACATAGTTTTAGCCAAGTATTGAATACATTTGTAAAATGTTGACTGTTGACTCAGTGTGTGAAAATAAAACCTTAAAAGAGGTTTAGAGCATAGTAATCATTGGTAATTCAAAACCCCAAAATGCCTAAATCTTCTGTAAATTAGTTTGAGCCCATTTACGTCATTTTGCCAAAATTAAGCCGTACCGCACCGCAGGTGATTAAAGGTTATGACAGAGCCATTATCACTATCATTATGCAAGTTGTGTTTACTTTTCAACTTGTTGTTTAGCACCAGTAGCCTAATAGCCAGAAATACATCTCTAGAATGTTTTCCTTTGCTGGTAAGAAACGAAAGTAGTCACACATAAAATGAACACAAACTCTCATTTGCAAATTACTTGTTGTGCACAGAACATTTCTCTTTTGTAAATTAGATTATGTTCCGTTGCTTTACAACATGTTAATGAAAAGAACGCCAACATTATGCTTTTTGCTGTACTGACACTTAAAATAAGTAACGATATGTCATCAAATCAGTGTCAAAGGTGACAGGATAATGGCTTATAAACATCAACAACAACAAATGAGAACACATCTGTGTAGCTATGATGGAGGGGAAATAAAGTAGAACAATATCACATATAGCCTTAAGTTTTCAGTGTATGACAGATTGTGTTCTGAAAAATATTAAACGGCAACCTGGGTTTAAGGAAGTTGCCGAAAATACGAATTATTTGTACAATATGTACCGATGAGATGGAACAGCAGTGGCAGTGTCAATCACTGCTGTATTCACACTGCAGTTAAATCAGCCTTGAGTATTATGGTGTTGAAAGGGTTTGTTTTAATAGCTTTTTGGATTCATCTGTTGAGAGTTTGCATTGACCCTGTGGGTCTGTATTAGAGAGCACTTCCTGCGGCTGCGTGCTGATGTAAAGTAAAACAACCATGATGGTGAAAACTATGAAATTAAGGCAGAGGTTGAAAAGAACAAGAATTATTCTTTAAGAAGAGAAAAGAAAAGTGTTCTGTTTGTGTGTATTCCACTTGATTTATTATTTCTCAAGGTTCTTACACATTCCTACACTACTTCAGTCTTCGCCCAAACCTTTATACTATGGCACTTTTACCTGCAAGAATTTCCATTACAGTAGTCAGCATTACTATTTAATGGCATAATATTCCTTTGCATTGCAGCACATCCCATCTCTGACTATAATCTGTGCATGCTGCGTATGCCTGAATGCACATGTAATGCTTTTTATACATGCCAGTTGATACTGCATGTACAGTAGGATGTATATTGTCTACTGTGCTCCTTAACACAGAATCTGAGGCCCTGTTTCATCAACCAGAGGTGGCAACAGCTAATTATAAGTATTTTAGCTACTCAGAGTAATTGTTGTTTCATGTTCATGTATTTTAAGTGCAGTAATTTAATAATCATACTATACTAAGACATCATATATTATCTGTACAGAGCTTCTACTAAGCTAGACATTAAGTAGATGTTCATGGTTTATGGTTTTCACAAAAACAAACCAAATCGTTGTTACCAGTGGTGTGAATAAAGTAACAATTGTGCAAGCTTTGTGCAAATATACTCCAATTAAAATTCCATTTATGTCTTTGCAAGTGTGTACATTTGCAAACAGGTCTTTAATGGATGAGGAGCTCAGTTTGGAGAAAATCTTTTTTTATTTTTGTACTAATTAGGTTGGTTGTCACAGAGACAGATTGTCAATCTTAGAATTCAAGTTATTCGTATACATGCTATATATTATACTTGTACATTTTTACTTTAGGGCTATTTGTTCCTTATCACCAGAGTCAGTACTGTATATATCGCTGGGCAATATCCATCTTCGGTCCTCATTCAGGTCAAAAGTTTATAACAATCTCCTGAGACCAAAGATGACGACATGCACTTAAACCTTCCCGGGGTTGTAAGCTCCCTTCATGCTGAACTGTCCCCTTTGTAAAACCACTGTTATTTTAAACATGATGACATCTCATAGTTGGATGAATTGCAGTTGCAGCGAAGGGCCTCGACGACATGATTATTGTAGTCAGAGCAATCTTCAAAACAGGAATCAAAATATGAGGTGTTTCTTAAGGTTTTGTGAGAATACAAACAGTGACGACTGAGATTTCATTTGTGCCTCAGAATTATTAACAGCCACTCAGATAGGCGGTAGGATTTTAAAAAATCTGATTAAGAGTGACACATTGTGGAGGTGCAGTTGTATTTCTCACTAATGGGTTCATGCTTGCAATGGGCTGTAGGATGCCATAGTGCTTTCTGATTACATTAGAGACTGACAAAGTGACACTGTTGCTGGCCAGGGAGGATTTACTATGTTACACATGCTTGTTGCCTTAGAACTGTTGTACATCCTGCTTAAGGAAAACCTGCCCTAACACAAAGGCGGCCACCTTTCATCTAGACACAGACTCTCTACGGCTGTGCCTTTGGCCTCTAAATAGCTGGACTTGCTCCTGAGAGTTTGATAATCATATTGCAGTTTCTGCACTCTCTGCTGGATGGGAATAGATCTGCCTCTACCTCGAAGGTACATGTGGCCACCATCATGGCCCACATGGTAGAGTGTGAAACCAAACTGTAAGGTCTCAGAGACTTCTTATCAGGTTTCTAAAGGGGACTTGGTGTTAGAAGCCTTTTGAGTACCTCTGGGATTTGTACTGAAGCCAAGTTTTGAGTGCTAGAAGCGCTTTGTCTGCTCTCTTTTGAACCCTAGGGGAGGCCTTAGTCAAAGGGGCCGTCTGCCAAAAAGGCGGCCTTTCTTCTTGCTAAAGCCTCAGCAAAGAATGTGGGTAAGCTCCACACCTTGTTCATGAGCCAAGTGTGCATGTGCAGGAACTCCTCATTCCTCCCCAAAAGACTGTCTGCCTTCCCTGCCAATCAGGCCAGTGAGTTGGCAGCATATGACCTTGCTCAACAACAATGTGAGGAGGATGAGATATCAAAACAGCTTCACCCAATGTGGCCTGACTCCATAAATGGAGGAAAGGACTGGGTTTTGCCAGTAGAGTCTGTTTGGTTCATGGATCAAGCACTATCCAAACAGAGGCTCCGCAAATTGACTGTGCGGATGAGTCATGGACTGCTGAAGCCTACAGTACAGGTCTGAAACAGTACCCATGCATCAGGGTCATTTTGGTTCCTGGGTGTGTCCTGGGGTGTGTCCCACCAGGGGACCTGCAGCTTACCTGGAGGCAGCTGTGGCAGCAATGACCAATTAAGCTGTGTGAGTATGAAAGCGGCCAAGATGATAAAGGCTTAAAATATCAATGATTGGCGCTACCAACACATTTGCTCCATGTGTATTAAAACATGAAGCTTTTAGGAGCCCATAACCATTAATCAAAAACCAGAAGTGTATGTTGTGATCAGATTAAAGGACAACCAGCAAGCAAGCTGCTAAGTAATGTATCTATATGGTGTGGCTGTCCATGCTTCAGTGTACACTGTTAAAAGGCTCTCCATACCATGGCAACATCTAATGGCCCAACATCAGCCTATCTACAGTCATTGGCTTGTGTGATTTCTCTCTAACATTGCCTATAATAATCACTATGTGTTGTGTCAGGTAGAATGACACAGAATTTGATTTACAGATGTTGCTATGGGTTTATAAAGTGCTCTGTGTTACTTTGGATTAGTTTATTATGAAATAATAAGGAATGTTGCAAAGCACAGTAAAAGGTGTACATCTTGTAGTAATTAATATCTTGAATTGAGGCCAGTCCTGTAACTGGAGGAAAGTTTGGGTGAGAAGGATTTTCACTAGGTCAGGACGGTATATCTTATAACCAATCAAATCACCTGTCAGGAGCATGTCCAGGCTTTTAATCATAAACAGTTTATTTTTGGAGGCTTTCTTCCTCACCAGAAGTGTGCAAATGTAAATTCTCAGTGCTGTTTGTAAATAAACAAGTTATAAGCCTGGCATGTTGTTTGTTTTGTAATTAAAGGTCCACAACTTATACAATAATTTTTGGAAAATCCCATTCCCATGGCTTAGAATAATTGCTTTTGAATAAATGAGAAGCTAATTTATTCAAATGCAACTAATACAGGATGAAAAAGCTCATCTTGTTCTGAATTTCTGTTGATAAAGCGAGTTTGTGTAAATACCAGTTTTGTTTGTCTGTTTAGCATGTATTGCGGTTCATGCTAACTAAAACAGTTACCCAGTTCCACATACTGTTGTTTTGACTTGCATCATCCTGCATGCTACAGGATGTGTTTCTCTGATGTGTCATAATGGACAGGAAACCCGTTCCAAAGTTAGAAAAACAAGTTACCAAAAGCTTTTATATAGGCTGGATTTCAACAGGGTTATATCAGTTAGCAACACAAGATAGCACACAGGAAATGCGTTCATATGAAATTGTTAAAGATTTTTACTGTGAAGAGTACTTTTGCACCCAGTTTGGGCGTCTCTGGGCTGAGAGTAAGTATCAGCAGAGAAGCAAGCAGAGCGCAGACATCAGGAGGCTGGTTCAAATGTGAAAATGGTTCTCTTATGCCAGCATTAAAGAATGCAAACAAAGACGAAAAAGAATGTGAGGTGATGTATAACAATGGCATGTATAGAGACTGAGACTGGAGATGAAACATACAGGATTAAATTTGATGTACTCCTGATGCAACTGGGACATAATGGAGATGTTTTGTAATAATTTCATGGAGAGGAACTGATACGTGACTGTAATTTCTTGGGACGGTTTCTGAAAAGGACTATGCACTCTGTTACTTATGGGGGAAAAAACTGTGTTTAAACAGTACACTATGGCTGGGCAATGTGGAGAAAATCAAATATCACAATATTTTTGGCCTCTGTCAATATTGCGGCAATATTGTAGGGTTCACAATTGGTGCTTTCACAAAATATTTACACAATGAGGCTTTTGATAAATAATCAACAATAACTAATGACTATAATAATGATGGCTAAAGGCAGAGGCAAATAATAGATTAGCTAGAATAGTCTGATTAGCTCAGAAAATTGTATGTAATGCATGCTTTTCATATCCTGAAAGCAATCTTTTAGTTTATGCCTTTTCACCATGGATTTAGTGAATTACCCTCTTTTTTGGAGGACAATTCTTAATGTACTCATTGAGCAGGTGCTTTATAATATAGCAATTTGAGAGTTTCTTCTTGTTTGTACAATTTACAGCATAAGTTCTTAGAGAATCTCTTCTTATATCCAAAATGATTTTATTTTATTTTTTTAAATAGTTTTTGCTTTACTGGGCCAAATTTGAAATAGTTGAAATATATGGTTCCAACTTCAATATTTTACCACTTTGTGCTCGTTAGAGTTACTTGAAGCAGAATGGCAAACAAGAACAAAGTTCAACACGGAGATACGGATGCCATTGCGGAGGCATGACTGGAGAAAAAGAAAAGCTACCTTGAACCATGTTTTTCTCAGCTTCAGCAGATGGGTTTTCAACATGCTTTGCTAGACAACCAAGCAGGTGATCCTACAAGCTGCACAGAAATCTCCGCTTGTCATTGAGGGGCAGAAAATGTGCTTCTCCCCGGATTACAGCAACTGTACCAGGTTGGGAAATTAACTTTTCATCCACCAGCTACAGTGTCTGGTGGATGCCCAATTTCATCAGCCACTTATAATTTTAACCAGACACCTTTTTCGGAATTCAAATTTATAAAAAGTACAATAGCATATTTAGAATTGCTTCAGTACATTATTTTTGCATGAATTAACACATATTTTATTAATATAAGCAAACAAAAAGTGATGTGAAAACAATTTGTCTTTATTGCCACACTCCTGGCGCTCCTAGGGTCCCATCTTTGCCATGGGCAGTGAACTTGATATGAGACTTGGATGACTCTTCGTCTTTTATTGCCTCTAATTTGAAGGTTAGTTGTTCCTCTAACAAACAAATTGTTTGCATTTTCCGAAGAAGAGTAGGTTTAACAGTAAGTACGGTGCATGAACTGGTCGTCTGTAAGGTAGGCTATAGGGTTGGGCTGATGGACAATATATCATATCATCGTCCATCGTGATGGTTGACTGGCATTACGATGGAGAGCCGACATTGTGATGCCATGTCCAAAAAAACGCTAATCCCAGTGCAACCTAGTGCACGCAGTATCCACAAATTCTGCACAAAAAAGCTATGTCACTGCAAAACCTTGAAGATGAGTTCACCAGATTAGACTAATTTTACTGACCGGATAGCTTTAGAACAATCATTAGTCAAGAAAGAAAGAATCAACATTCTGAAACAGAAGTCTGAATTTCTAATTCATAGAGCAGGACAGAGCCAACACTTTCAGGGTGCTAGACCTAGTCACCTTCTCGCAATGAGGTTAAAATCCAGTGATCATTTTGCAGACATTCCCGCTATTAAATCCTCCGATGGTAATATTAGAACTGACCCTGTTGAAATAAATAAATCAATTAAGACATTTTATTTCAATCTTTATGAATCTGAGGTTATTTTGGATAAATCCCACTTCACCGCAGGTTAAATAAGCTTGACTTGACTCAATTATCAGCAGAAGAATCAACTAGCTTGGACATATTGATTGCTGTTGACGAATTTGGCATTACCGAGTATGCAAAAAGGAAAATCACCGGGCTTTGATTGGATACCCCCTAAATTTTATGCAACTTTCTGGGAACAGTTGGGCACTTTCCTTCTTGACATGATTACTTCTCTATTCAAAAGAATAAATTCTCAAGAGATGTTAACACAGCCTTAATTTCCTTTACTCTTGCAAAAGGATAAGGATCCTACAGAGTGTTCTAGCTATCGGCCTTTGAGTCTGCTTAATGCTGATATAAAAATCTTTGCAAAGTGCCTAGCCCATCATTTGGAGTCTCGTATGGCAACACTAGTGAACTCTGACCAAACCAGATTCATAAAAGCAAGACCAGCAGTAGGTAATGTTAGACGCCTTCTCCACATTGTTGATGCGGCAGAGGACAGTAACACCCCAATGTCACTTCTTTCCCTTGACGCAATGAAAGCCTTTGACAGACATGAGTGGCCATTTTTATGGTCAGTCTTAGAGGTGATGGGCTTTTGTAAAAATTTCATTGGTATGATAAAGCTTTGCATTTTAATCGCTCAGCTCGAGTCTTAACTGGACGCACCTCCTCCTCTTTCCAGTTTCTAGATCCTCCTGTCAAGGTTGCCCCTTGAGTCCTGGATTATTTGTTCTCTCCCTAGAGCCGCTGGCTTAAGCCATTCACCACATCCCCATTGCTAAGAAGTTTAAATATTTGGGCATTGAGGTTTTTTTCCTGCTTAAACCAGATTATTAAAAATAATTATTCTGTTGCTCTGAACAACGTTTTGTGAAAAGTGCATTTTTCTCCCCATGTTGATTCAAGCCTGTATCAGTGGTTAAAATTAATGGTTTACCTAGTGTCAATTTTATGAGCTCTTTGCTACCTCTCTCCCCTCCTGCTGGCTACAGGCGTAAATTACAATGAGCGGTTTCTAAATTTATCTGGAAAGGCAAACGGACGCAATCTAAGATGTGTGCTCTACAGACGAGGAAAGAGGATGGTGCCCTCTCAGTCCCCAACTTCAAAAATTACCTCTGGTCCTTTGTGTTGAGGCCCCTTCTCACTTGGTTAAGCCCAGATGTTTCTGTTTGCTGGTGTACCTTAGAAAGTGCTATGACAGAGCCTTGGTCATGCCATGATGTTCTTTTTGCCAATGTTTCTAACAAACAGTGCCAGCTACGCTTTTGCCTCATTATCTCACATCTTATCAAGACTTAGAGATTGGCTGAAATTTACTGCAATTTAGCTTGTGACTGGCATATGTTTCCCCCTATGTTCAGAAGTAAAGCACTCCTGAATGGTGGGAGGCCAATAACTTCATCGTCTAAAAGACATTTTTATTGAGTTTGGCTTAATACCTTTTTCTGACTAGCAGAAGGCATTCAGTCTACCACGTTCCTCTTTTTTCGTTTGCCTTCAGTTAAGGTCGGCACTCAAGGCGTACGATGTCCCCTGGCATAGGCCTTTGCCCATCCATCCTATCCATAAGTTATTTACTGTGCAGCCTTAAAACTGTGGTATGGTATCTAGGCTTTATCAGTCCCTACTGATATCTGGCAGCTCAGCCCTTCCTATTGAGAGGATCTGGGCACGCGATTGTCCAGGACTGAGTATCAATCTCGACTGGCACGATGTATGGTCTAGCATTTCAGAAGTATCACGTAATCCAGACCATCAGCAGATTCACTACTACCACATGAAAATAATTAACAGCCCCTTATGCACTCTCTGCCCAATAAAGGCACAACGCATTTATCTTTACATGATCTGGGAGTGCTCTCCCATTGGTCAGTTCTGGAACGGTGTTGCATCTAAATTTTCCGCCTTGTTCAACGTCACTGTGCCTGTTTAGTTACATGTCTTGATTCTGAAAGATCTGTCAGTCCTTCAGATCTCTGGGACTAAGAAACGTGCGGTATTTACTCGACTTACAACTGCAGAGAAAATGATTTCAACTCGTTGGAAACCACCTCACGACCTCTCTATCCACACATGGACCCTTTCTTAGTTGGAACTTTCCACGGCACGGATACGCGGAGTGCCTGAAGAGACTGTGAACGCATGACAGAACATTGCTGACTCCTTGAAGTCCAGGCTTTAGCTTTGTGCTGCAGCCCGGACCTCTAACTCGCGCAGTTGTATGGTCCCTTGTCTTGTGTGTGTGTGTGTGTGTGTGTGTGTGTTTCTGCATGTGTTGTTTTTTTCCCCTGCCGTCCCGTATTTCCTCTCTGTGTTATTTGGCCCTGGGACGCGTTCCTTTCTCCCAGTGTATTGTTTGTAACTAATTGTAAACGTTTGTGGTTTTTGAATTAAAAAAATAAATTTAAAATAAAAACTTGATCACAAAAAAAACATAGTTTGGAAATGTCATGGATAAAATGGCAACACATAAGTACAAAAGCAACAATTTTAAGATTTGTTTATTTAAATGTTTACGTTTTGTTAGATATGGAAAAAAGAGGCTTTAAATACAATATGGATTACCTTCTAATATAAAAACAGATTTCACGGTTTTCTGTAAATCCCAAACATTTGTAAGTTGTGAATATCTCAGCACAACAGGTCTGTCTATAGTGTGAGCAGAAGCAGAATATGTTCATATTCATTATGTTAAACTGGATTTGTGCAGGAAAGGATTGGGTATGTTTCATAGTTTTAGTAATTATAGGCATTATCTATTACTAGTAATAGATAATGTCTCTGATCAGTTATCCCCTCATTTCACCAAACATGTTTGATATATAATTTTGATGTCAATATTATAATCTCTTTAGACATGGTGTCTGTTTGCCATTGGCTTGGCTTCTTGTTTCAGGCAAGAATCCAATGTTGGTGTGTTTGAGTATGTGAGTCCCATCAAAGTGCAGGCCATGCTGTTGTGAAGTGACTGCTTTGAAGTCCAATACAAAACAACGCAGCAATGACTGCTCATCAGCAATGACTACAAATTATGGAATATGTGATGAGTAGATGGTGATTGATGAAATTAACTGTTGAATTGATGAATGGGATTAAAATGTGATTTTGTTTACAATATACTGTAGATTTGAACAGGAAGGATTCAGCTGGCTCCCACAGCATGAGGGCATACCAAAGTAAAATCTGTGGGCATTTTTGGAACACTAAGCCCCTTCTTGGTTAAAGCAAGTTTTTTCATATCACAAATTCTACTGGAGGAGGCAAGTATTGACCCAGAATCATCTGCTGACTCTGAATCCTACAAGGGGAAAAAAAGGCACTTCAGGAACATTTACTGACTGAAGGATAGTTTTACATTTTAACATTCATGAGCCCCTCATTTAAATTCCTTTTTTTCTCCTTCACTGTGGTCCCAGTGGCATCATGATAGTTACTGCAATTATCCTTATGAACCTCTCTCACTTTGTGTTAGTATGCACATTTACTACAAAATATTTACATGTAATTGTTAATCCTCTCTGAAGACTCTCACTGAATTATTGCATTTTGAGAACCCAGCATAGTTAAGCTGCAAAGTCCGTTGCTTGTTCATGAAAGCATCCGTTTGAATTGCTGTAGTGGCTTCACAGAATTGTACAGAGGACATAAAAGCAACTAGAATAGCAAAATATAGGAAAAGTGATTTACAATAATGTTTGCATCATTTTTAGCCATGCTAGCAGCATTGGATTCTATACAGTCAATTATGTCCCCCTCAGGTTGAATTGTAATAATTTCGGTTATCTTTTAGGGGTTGGAATCTCTGGGCACCGCACGATTCGATTGCGTTTCAGAGGCCGACAATTTGATTCGAAACCGATTATCGATGCATCTACGTGCAACAATTTCAATGCGTGATTTAAAAAAATATACATATAAAGTGGCTTGGGAAAGTTTACACACCCTTGCTAAAGTTGATTAAAAAGAAGAATAAAAAAACATCTTTTGGAAATTGATCTCAATGCCTTAATTCAAAACATTTACAAAAATTCAACCTTTTAAGGACACCGATTTTCTTTGTGAATGAATAATGTATTATAAATAAATCAATAAATGTTCTTACTTAAAATACAGGGGGTATAAATACACACACATGCATGTTAAATTCCCATAGAGGCAGGCACATTTTTATATTTAAAGGCCAGTTATTTCATGTATCCAGGATATCTGATAAAGTTCCCGTGGCTTTTGGAATTAAAATAGACCCCTATCATCACATACCCTTCATCATACATAGAGAAAGGCATGGGGAACTTTCCATAGGATCCTCACTCAATGCAAATCAAATCAGCTATCAAGCTAACTGAAATAAAACCATGCCTATCTCTAGGTATGGTGAAGGTTATGTGATGATGTCGGGCTATTTTAATTAGCTTAAGATTTGGCCACCGTTACAAACTTGTTTTTAGAGAAAAGAAAACAGTCTTAGCTATTCTTCTTTAAAACACATTCTTCACTTTGAACCACAAAGTGGATAAACATCAGGAAATGAATGTACTTTCCTCCTATACTTTTATGATAGCTTGCATGAAAGCCATAATAATGAGAAACAAATTTAGCTGCAAATGTCAGCTTTGAAAAAAAAACAAAAAGGAACTGTGGCACGATGGAGACCAACCCACCTAAAAAGGTGGCTCAAGCATAAAGCAATGATTCATTTTTCAGTGACACTTGTAACCAGAAAAGTTTTATTGTGCTTGGATGACTGTTGAATCCTACTTCAGCACTTGTCAGCACTGGAGCAAAGGTAATATTTATAGAAGTGGCAATATCCAAAGGGATGGCCTCTATTGAATTAGTGTGCCAGATACAGTACGGGATGAACCTTGTACAACTGACCTTCACAATGAAAGGATAAGTGTGGTGATATTATACGTTTTTCTTTTGCACAACAAATACCATGAAAATACTCAAACCACCAGCTTACTACTCTTATTCTTATTAAATAAATCTAGGTTCTTATATCTGATATCAGTGTTTCTTCAAGAATTTTGTTCAGCTGCAGTGGCGTGGGTTGTTGAACGTCTAAAACTTAACTTTACCTGAAAACAACGTGTAGATTTTAGTTTTTCTTTTTAGAATCTCACATCACACTTTCAGTCACTTTGACTGCTACTATCAGAAACAGTGTGCTTTTTTCCAATAAACTGTAGCATATTTCATGGGATTTGCGTGAGTGCGGATTTAATGTTGTTGCTTTGGTTGCTGTTTTTTCATTTGACCTTAAGATTAAGTGATAAGTATTACTCCCCTGTTACTTGGTTGCCATGACTTTGCGAGTGATGACATCCTGTCACTGTTCCAGTTGCTCGAGGAGAGAGAGCGGACGACAGTTCGGTTGAGTTCAGTAGAGCAGACGGCTCTGCAGAGTCGTGTAATTACAACTTCATGACTTTACATAAACAGCTGAAGGAGCGTCGGTGAGCAGTGTACATAGCAGAAAGCCCTGTTGTGGGTCTGCCCTAAACCATGGCGGCAAAAAGTTTACCGTGGCGGCATCAACAGAGAGGAAACACTAGATATGAAGGCCTATGTGTCTTTGCACCATACATGTGTTGTGTCATCTTTTTGCTCAATACTGTACTTTGATACCTGCAAGTACAGTAAGAATTACACAATGGAGCCCAGCTCTATTACTCTATTCTAAGTACCAAAGCATCCTTTCAGCCCAATTCTTTTCTGAACTGGATCAGTGTAGGCTGATATACAAAGGAATAACACAAACTAAACAAGTTAAATAAGTTTTTTCCAAACTTGGTATTATTCTTTCTACGTATCCGCACACAGATATACCCATAAATGTGTAAGAGCTAAAATCAAATAATCAAGAGCAAACAACTCTCATTCTTGGCAAGGTTACAGTCAGGTAGACATTTAATGTAAGCATTATTGCCAAAGACTAGAAACCCTCCAGTGAGCGTTGTTTTCATTATATACTACATCATTTTCTGGTAGTATGCATTTCCAAGTAATACCACACTACTTTTTATCTGATAACAAACCTGGTTCATATTTTCTAATAATCATTTAGAAACCGGCATGAGGAGATTTGCTTTTATCAGGAGCAGCAATGAAAATAAGTGATAATTAGCAATACTTTTCATTGACTGACTGTGAGATAACTGATAAATCATCTGTGCTGGTCTGTCTTTTGAGTTCAGATAGAAAGCTTTATGTAATTAAGTACCTCCTGTGATAAAGTTTTACAGTGGAGCTATGAATCACATGATAACTACTATTGATTTGATTTGGCTCAGAGTGAAGGGTGGTGGAGCATCAAGAACTCCATTTACAAAAATCAAAGTTAAACAGACAGATAAAGGCCATGTTGATTGTGAGAATTTTGACTGACTGCATAATGAAATCATGAGCCATAGTAAATCTCAGTCATTATATAGGAAGTAGGATATTTTCTAAATAAATTTGTGCCACTTTATTTTTATTTTTTTTAACTTATGGATAACAGAGGCCTGTGCTTGATTATTTTAAAAGTGATACTACTTTTGGTAGATTTAGCATTTTCTATCATGAAATATTCACAATTTGTCATCTAAATGTGAGTAGCTGCTCTGCATTATGGATCAGAGAATATAGATGTCTGGAGTGAGATAGATGAAGCTGTTGATAATCAACATGCACATCTTCCAGGCACCTAAAGCTAAGACAGATCTGTCAGGAGGAGCCAGACAGTTTGGCGCAGAGCGCTTTTACAGGCAAGACTCTCCACTAATTGTTAGAGTGTGGTATCCCCATTAGACACACTGGTTGTGCTTAGTCTCAAAACCAGGCCATTGCCATTCACTGATGCTTTTACAATGTAATTGTGATTTATTGCTCATGCTCTCTGAACAATGTGCTGTAGAGTTGACAAATCAGGAAAACATTTATTAAAATGAATCAAAAGACCTCAGCATACAGGACTTATTATCCAAAGCAGCTCTTTCAACTCTGTTTCTGCTTCCTTGTAGTTGTACAGCTACATTAGGAAAACATTAAAGCACACAGTGAGGAAAAAATAAATAAATAACTGAATGATGATGGAAACCAACTGTAGCTGGCCAATGAACCATGTATTGTATTGTTATAAAACCTCTCCACAGAATGCCAACAGTACTTGAGTAAGTTTAAACATGTTCAACAGTTTCTCGCAGCATTCTATGCTGGCTCCAGAAACCCCAATTACAACGTGGCCTCGCAGTCTGCCCTGACTGTCAGTAGGATCACACTAAAACTGCAAAGGCAGACATTTCACTTTGAAAGGATTATTAATGAAATCTTTCTCTTTACACAGTGTTTCCCTCTTACATTGAAAGAAGTTATCTCTTAAAATTAAAGTGGATGAATGGACTTGAGGAGGGAATTGACTGTCACTATAGCTTGTAACTTAAATAGCGTCGCCTTCTGAAGCTTTGGTCACACTTTAAATCCCCTCACTGTACATTGCACTGCACTTAGTTTTTTTGGCATGCTCATTGTGAGATTGTAGATGGTTAATATTGCTTTTCAAATTGTAGTTGAAGCGCAAATGAGTCACGGTGTAGCAGTATTACTGGCCCAAGAATTACAAGGTCAAATTTGTGGTTTTCAACATGATAATAATGTGAAAAACTGCAAATGTGTTATGGAAAATGAAGAGATGAATTCATTGAAGATGAGAGAAAAATGCATTGCACCAAAGCACTTGCACATTAAGATAATTGCATATTCACAGTCCAGCATTTGTTTGCACATGCATGCGTAAACAATCATTTAAATCTGCTTTCATAGGCATGTTTCATCCACGTATTCCCCTTCCTTTGCATGCTCAGACGCAGATTGTATATCAGTCCATATTATATCACCAGCACCACTGTATTTTACTCAGATGTCCTGCAGCACAATTGCTTACAGAACATAAGCTGTGGCTGCAGTGGAAAAGCTTCCCTCTGCAGAGAGAAAGCATGAGCCAAACCACATGCTCTTGCCTCCTAATGTGGTGACACTGCAGGAGAGAGGCGAGAGGGATGACCCATAATTCATCACCCCACACCTTGGACATCTGGTGCTGCGTACAACCTGAGCGAGGGGATGGCTTGGTATAACCATCTCAGCGCACGGGTGTCTCTCCAGGCTCTCAAAGCAATTGACTCATTAGCTCACTGCCGACGGGTTGATGATGCATTATTCATGTGGTGGAAGGGTGGAGCAGGTTGTGTGCGTGCGGGTGTGTGTGTCTGTGTCACAGGTGGCCAGGGGTCTCCTGAGAGGTTGAAGCAGGATAGACGATGGAGATTGTCTGTTCACCAAGACATGAGCCAGATGTTGGGTGCATTTATTGCATCCACAGCTAGACACGCTTGTGTGTAACAGCTTATGTGGTTGACCATACTAAGGCTAAATCCCATTTCTCCATCTCCCCCCGGTTAACATTTTACGTCATGGCATTACGCTTTTTATATCTTCAAAGGTGGATTCCACCTCATTTGAAGGACTAATTAAACATTTTGGGTAACAAGTGTATCTGTTTTGTTTTAGTAAATTTTTTTCAATACTTTTAACAACTTTCCTAAACTCTTGACGCACCAACACACCTACAACACACAATTGATAAAAAAATGAAAGAAATTTCTTCTAAAACACTAACACATGTTCTCTCCCAACAGGAACATTTAGTCCATCATTGGACAATATCATACAAAACACTAACATCAGATGGAATTACAAAAACTGCATTATTTGTATGTGTCAGGTCTGCCTTTATACAATAGACAACTGTGATTGTATTGATCATAGATTGTGGGGCTTAGTTCATGCATGCATTTTGTTTCCTTTGCTGCAGAAATTCAATAGAGAAAATGAATGACCTATCTCAGAGTAGCTTTATACAGTATAATGTACGGTTTATAAAACAAAGACAGAGACAGAACTGTCCTGGTACTCCTCTCCCTCGTCAAGGCATCTTTCTTATTTTCTGTGTTCATCTATGTTGTTCAGACAGGTCCTCTTTTACTGGATGAACTACCATATGATCACGTGATTGAAAGAACCTCAACACTTGAGTGTGTTTCCTAGATAGGAATCCGCTGGGATTGATATATATTGATATCAGCTGTTTATCTCATTTGCCATAACAATGGAATAAAATGCTGGGGATATACGGTATTTGTGTTTCAATGTACAATATGAACAGCTGTTCACTTGGACTTTAGCCTAAAAGTTTAGCCTACCTGTTCTGACATACAGTGTGAAAGCATTTGCAAATTTGTCAGTAAAAATCCATGGTTTTGGTCTTGGTTGAGCTTGTGTGTAAAAGAAGTTCAAGCATTTTAAATTTGGGTTAACTGAATGCATTTTGTATCAAAGCATAAAGAAATGTGTACATGTGTAGCCTACACAGACCGATGTTGTGCTGACCGTGTTAAGAATTTAGGAAAGTTGTTAAAAGTATTGAAAAAGTTGTCATAGCAATCGTAAGAAACAAGTTAGATGAGAAGATCAATACTTCTCTAGCTTAGCCTAGCTTAGCATAAAGACTGGAAACGGGCAAAACAACTAGCCTTGTTATGTCCAAAATAAATTAAATCCACCTACGAACACCTCTGAAGTTTATTAATTAACATTTAATTATTATCTATTGTTGGTTTAATCAATACAAAATCCAAATGTAAAAACGACATGTTTATGTGGAATCACTGACCATGATCTTTGAAGTTTTGGATAATTTTGGATCTTAAATACATTTCAGTTTGTGGGATGTTGTAATCAGCCAGCCTGAAGTCTAGAGGAAGTAATGACGGATGATAATGCAACTTGCGAGTGATTGAAGCAGGTATCAGAAACTGAACAAAGCACTAAAATCTGAACAATATACACTTTAAAAGCATTTGTGTGCTGTACACTTTAAAAACATGTGCTTGGTGTCTTGCCAGTGGGCTTTGGTAAGAGTTGAATTTATCACCTAGAGCCCCTCCAGTACAGGAAGAGATGGATAGCAGTAGGCCAGTTGTTTCTCTCCTCGGCGCTGAAAGTCTGGGATAGTGGATAATGGATGTTGTTTCCTTGTGTTTGGTAATCCTGAGGCAGGGTTGCTGCTACTTTGAAGTAGATTTTAAATATGAACACATACAGGAACATATAAGGTCCATGTTATGTGTAATGAGTAAATTCCTATTGTTCTGTTCACTAATGTTTATAATAGGGTTGGGTACCGAGCTACCAAATTACATTTGTACTACCCATAGACCGTTAAAAGGCTGGTATTTATATCGATGAGTAACAGACTCTATGGTCCAATCTGATGCCACGTATTTAGCCCCCCCAAAACTACTTTAAAGTTAACAGCAGTTTGCTAAGGTTAGGTCTGACTAAAGTTACCCTCCACCCCCCACCAAAGCAGAAATCAATTTAATAATGTTCTTTTTAAGTTATGACTAACTGTTAAACTAGATAATAAAAGAATATGATATGGCATTCAGTCTCTGTATTTGTTCATGTTTCACAAATGGTTTAATCGTGCCAGGCCATACAAGAATGATAGCGATCATATCACATCCAGACTGGGTTAGTGTTAACAAAAAACAGTGTGAAAGTCATAAATAACTTTCTGTGGTGAGTTCAGTCATGCCCTCGTTCTTTAGGACATTAAACATTTTATGCCCAAGTCTGCCGCCATTGTATAATTGCTAATCAATGTATTGATTGATTAAATTTATGTAGTCCCATTACATTTCAAGATTACTGAAATTTTCTTTTCTTTTGGAAAGACAGAATACTGTGACCAATCTACTTTTATTGCAGTGATAAAATTTGCCTTGATATAGTGAAAGCTACGTCACAACATTGAAGTCTTGGTCATTAATACACTATGCCTTTTAAAAATACAACTCTCTTGTGAGGGTAAGGCCAATTAAGGTAGCCTAGCTGTGTGTGCGATGTGTATGTTGGTGTGCGGATGGGTATTTTACTGTGCATCTGTACAATAATGGTACCCTTGGGGGTTTGTCTTAATAACACAACACTGACACCAACATCTCCACTGTTCCCTGTGGTCCCTGAATTTGTGTGTGTGTGTGTATGCGTGCTGCAAATCAATATGATGAGGGCTTCAAAGAGCAAACATAATAACCAATACAATGAAAGTAGTCGTGTCTGAACAATTACAAGCTCTAAAACTGTAAATCTGATACTTTGCCAAGCAACATGCTAACGTACCTGCCACTTTTTGACAAACCCTTGCCTAAAAATGTTTAACATTGTCCGATAAAGATATGATTGCTATGCGTCCCTATGATTTACAACTCCTCTTAGATTAAGTTGGATCATTGGAATTGAGTGAGAAGACTACATGAGACAAAGCCTCTGTAGATGTTGGCTCTTGCCCCAGGACTGGGCATCAGCTGTCAAAGTCTTTGTGCAGTAGATGACAACACCACACTGAGAGGCATGTTTTGGCCTCGTGCAACCATAGCCAGTCTTTGACATTAGCAGCATTGATTAGACTCTTTGGGAACTGCATCGTCTAACCTGACAGGCCGAACAGGTAAACAAAAAGGCAAAGAAATATCTTTATATATCTGATACTTCTGCTGAATTGTTGTCTTGATATGTACCGGCTAGCTCAGCATAGCTCCGAGGTTTCATTAGCTTCTAATAGGTACATGTCATTTGAAAGTGACAAATCTGACAGCTATTTCACCCAGGGTGTATGGTGCCGCTGTTTTAATAGAGCCATCGGTCTGTTTCCTACAGAAAAGTCAGAGGCAATGGAGGAGCCATGTCTTTTTGTTGTTTTTCCTGCTGACTTAATGTGAACTGCAGTGCAAAATCTTTGATCCACAATGAAGGGGATTGAGAGGGATTCTGCACCAGTGTGTTGTAAGAAAGCAAGGGTTGATACTAACGTGGCAAATCCCAAAGACAGACCCCACTCCCCCTGCATTCTCGCAAAGTCACCGCGGATGGCTTGCTTTATGCTGGAGCTGTGCAGACGATAGAAATTTCTTGGGATGTGCTTTACATAACAAGATGTTCTGATAAAGAAAAGAAAGGGGAAAAGAACAAAAATCTGATGGCTGAAAGCATTGGGTACAAGCTTTATAGATTTAAAAAAAGATGTCTTATCTGTCTTGCCCTTTGCAGCTCTATCTTAAATGTGATGACACAGATTCAAAGAATATTTTTTATTTGCATATTTGTACTCCTGGACAAAATGTACCTCGGTGCATTTCTCCTTCTGTAATAACAATAAGTACAGACATCCACTTCAACCTGTAAACCTGTCACTGCAGTCAATCTATGATGTCTATTAATTAACTGCATTATGCTGTAATCACACTGTTCCAATTGTGGCAACTTCTTGAATTATCCACAGTACTCTCGGTTGTATTATTATTGTTAGCTATATCTTATTCTCCACAGCTGCAACAACCCAGTTTCCCCACAGGGATCATTAAAGTTTAATCTAAACTGAACCAAAAATCTACTACTTGAAATTATTCTGCTCCTATACAAGGCTGGGAATAAATGTGAGCTACTGTTGCTGCAACTTATTATGTGACAGATACAAAATACATTTTGTTAATATGGCGTCTTTGGCAGCAGCACATTTAGTAAATTTACATTCTATATGAGATATGCTTTATAGTGACTAGTTGTCAGATTTATTTGACCGTAGCATAAATTTGCATTTGTCTTTTGTGTTATTCAACATCTTCAGTAGTCTTTCCAGTCGCATTAGATTACATGTTGCTTCACATGGCAAGCTCGAAGAAGAAAAAAAAAAAAGAACAAGTTTGAATGCTGGATCACAAAAAAAATCCTCCTTTCCAAATTCTCTCTAATAGCGTGCCTTCACTTTGCTGCCTTGTTCACTGTTGTCTGTCCACTATGGTGCAGTGGAGTACATCTGCAATGCAGGGGGCTCGACAGTCTGCCCTCTATTTCACATGTCATTGCCTAACACCTTTCCTTTAACTCTTACTCTAAGCATCTGTCAGTGAGGTTTACCACATGGAGTCAACCATGTGTCTGGATGGTGGAGCAGATTATTCTGCAACTGCTCTCCCTCCCTCTTATTTCCAGCCAGCCATGATCCTTGCACACAAATGGAGTTTTGGTGAAAAGGGAAAAACAACAAAGTGAGCTCCATGCAACAGTGATTCCTCTGTATGCACATTCCATGCGTGTGAGTATAGATTTTAGGTACAATTCAATAGTAAAAAATAAATAAAAATAGATACCTAAAAAAAAATGTGACCATAATACACATCTGAGGGGTTATCATGCACATACATGGCTTACATTTCCAGTAGAAAGGACAGTGCCTACGTCTGAGTTTATGTGTGTTTTTCTATGTTTGCATACAAGTCTGTGCTTGTGGATATGTGCTCATGACATACTTTATTCCCATCTCCCCCATGAGTCCTCCAACTCTCATTTCTGCCACCTTACTCCCATCCCTATTGGTGATGGATCCACATTAGAATTCATCCCTCATCATCCTGCCGAGTTATGACCTAGTAATAGTCAGCCCCTGTGGCCTCAGCAAATGAACAATAAAACCAGTACCTTGCAACAGATCTCTGGAAAAAGGGAGTGCGAGCCAGATTCCAAATCTTGATTTTCACCTAATTTCCCAAAAGCGTGCGTTCTTGTTGAGTGAGGTAAAGACGAGACAAAGGTGGCTTTGCAGTGGCTACTTCACCTTGGCAATATTTTAAGCAAACCTCACACCCAAACAACATGATGGTAGGATTTACTCAAGCACCCTGATGCCTTAAGCATGTAACACTAATTGGCATGCTGTCTTTAGAAACAGAAACTCATGTATGAATGCATCACTGGAGGGAGAACCATAGCCACAAACGCGCCAAAACATGAATTACATGGAACTACCTGTCTCACATGAAATTGCAACATGCACTAGGAGATAGTGTGTGAGTGACAAACACAGTACATGGCAAAGGCAATGACCCTGTCCGATCTTGTTTTCTGTGGTAGCTGTTTTTCACGGCAGAGGTGGATTATGATTAACTTGGCCAAGATGCCACCACACGGGGAGTTGTTTGAAAGGCGCAAAGAAAGTTGTTGGGGTGTAGAAACCGGTCCGATTGCAGGCTGCCTGGGGACTTCACAGGGATCAATACAGGCGGAGTGACAGCCGTGCACTTGATTAAAAGTGACTGCTACATCTGGCAGGCTTGGCCATTACTTTCCCACTCACAGTCCCCCGGGTGAAAGAGCATGAAGTGACAGGCCTCAGTCCGCCCTCCATTACCACCTTTCAGCAGCCCCTCAGGTAGCAGCAGGCTAGGGCAAAAATAGACGGACGAGCTGGGGGGGAAACAGAGAGAAAATAAAGGCAGTGTAAGTCTGTTTGACTATGTGACCGTGTTTGATGTAAAGTGTGTCAGTACGTGGCAGACTGCGTGCCTATGTCTGTGTTTTTGAACCTGCAAGTGAATGCAGGTAGGCAAATGAGTTTTTGAGCAAAGGTCAGGGTCAGGTTGAAAAGAGAAAAAACTAAAACAAAATGTTTAAAAAGATTGTCGGGGATGTTGTTGACAGCCAGACATGTGTATAAAAACATTCAGTAAGTGCAAACTTAACAAAACTTCTTAATAAAAAATTATTACGCCAACACAGTCAAAAGAAGCTCCTTCAAATGTCAGGGGCATCACGCTCTTTATACAGTATCATTTTAAACTTACTTTGTGAAGATCTAATCTCAATCACGCCCAAAATACAAGTGCCAAGTATCAAAGGGAGACTGACATTAAAAGACGTCACTGTGCTTGATTTTGTTAATCTCTCTGCCAGAATACAAGATGCATATTTGCTATGGAACAGCGTGGGACCCATTGACATGGACACAGCTTTTAATAGAGCAATAATGGACAGGCCAAATGTCATCAATGAAGGTTTTGAACACAGATGGAGCTCATGTGGTGCTCAACAGCTAAAAACAGGGATGGTGCTGGTGTGTGTATGTGTGTGTGTGTGTCTTGTGGACTGGTAGTGTCTAGTTGTTTTTGCTTGTGTTTAACAGTACAATGTCTTTTTAAACGTGTAGATGGATAGATATGATAGATGGATGGATAAGTTGGTCAGATATGTGTTTACAGGGTGATTAAAAAAGAAAGAAAGAAAGAGAAAGCTATCTATCTACCTAACTGATTGGCCGTAATGCTTGATTGTTATAGCAAAAAGAGGTCAAGGTAAAAAAATCTTGAAAGAAAAAGGAGGAAGCAATTAGAAAGCTATTGATCCAAATCTGAAAAGCTCTCTTGGCCATTTTGCATGTACTTTTGATAAGGTTCCTAACCTCAGCTCAACAGTTTCTGTTTCTTGTCAAGTGCCAGGCTGCCATCAGTTAAAGGAACATGCTGACTGATTGGGACTTTAGCTTATTCACCATAACCCCCAGAGATATACAAGTCGATACATACCCTTCTCACCTCCGGGCGTGCTGTAACTCTGTCTGACTCCCCCCAGCATTAGCATAGCCAAGCAAAGATCCTGCAGGGAACTGGTTCCAACTAGCTGCTGCTGCTAATAAGTGACAAAATAATGGCGACATGTTCCTCTTTACATGTGTATGGTCACGGGTGTACAAATAACAAGGTCACATGAGACACAGCCGTCTTCTAACTGTATACTAACTGGGAACTACAGTATGTGTCACTTTATCACTTCTCCCTTGCTCTATCACACACACACACAAACACACGCCTGCTATATATATCTATATATATTGTTATACATATATAGTATAAACATCACGCCACTTACGTTGTTATGGAACAATAAATATCAAAGGTTCCAAAACATCTATGTTGTTCTTTGTATGGATCCACTAGACATAATATCGACATACATGGCATTTGATTGGAGGCTAGTCTCAACTGAAGACTGTTGGAAGAATGGGCGAAGATACCTCAAACAAGAATTAAAAGACTCTTGGCCGGCTACAAGAAGCGTTTACAAGCTGTGATACCTTGTGATACAAGGTATTAACTCTGCAGCATGCCCAAACTTTTGCAGACGCCATTTTTTGTTTTTTTTAAAGTGTAAATGATGGAAATAAAAATGTAACTTTTTGTGACATATTATAAAAATGTTTTCATTTGATGCCTTTTGGAGATGTTTCCATCTTTTTTTTGGCTTCTTTATGTACATTTATACAAATTGTTACCTGGGGTGCCCAAACTTCCGTGCGCCACTGTAAATGTTCATATTTTAATAATGTCTCATAATTTATTGTCCTAATAGATATATTTCATCAAATTCAAATGAGAATGCTTAAAATGTAAGACCACAATAAATAGTGTTTGCCCCTTTTTTATATTTCAAAGTAATTTATATCAATGGATGGATGGATGCATGCTCGGGACAGGAAGATTGAAGCCTATTATTTGTATACTGCAGAACGTCTGCAAATGTAATAGATTAAAGCGATCCTAATCACTGACTCTTATCTATTTTTGTCTATTCTTTAAATAACAATGTCACACTTGTTTCCCAGTAACCTCAACCCTTCAAGAACTTCATTTAGTAGTATTAGTTCCCCCTTCCTCCAGAGAGATGCTTAAACTGTCGCCCACCATCCAGCCTGTCTGAGATGCAGTGTGTGTATGTGTGTGTAAGTCTGTGCGTGTGCGATAAGCCCTGAGTTTTGCTCAATCTCAGGCACATAATACGCTTCAAAGCAAGCACGACAACCTGCAGACTCAGCTGCGCCGGGTCATCAAAATGATTCAAAGGGAGCAATCCCATTTAACCCTAACCTCAAAGCCGGTGTTCCAGAGACCCAGTTTCAAATAGCCCCCTTCCTTGCCAATCTGTTACCATCAAAGAGCCCAAAGTCAGGGACAACATACGTATACATGTTTGTCTATCTCCAATTCAGTGTGCGGGAGATTGCTTCTTGGAGCTGTCTAAATGGCGCAAACGTGATGCTTTTCTTCAACGGGCTTCTAATTACTATCCAAGTGACTCTTATTTTGTTCGTCAACCATTTGACAAAGAAAATACAGCAGGTCTGATTTTAATTTCAACAGCGGAAGACAAGAATGAATAAATCATCATATCTTTGAGTGGAGCCAGCGTTGTACCTGTAGGTGCGCATTATCTCTCCCGTGTGTCCCTTCTCGCATTCAATCATGCAGGCATTAATTAACGCCAGGCTGATGAATATAGCTCTCAACCCGGCGCTGATAGTCAGACTGTGTTGAATGTAGCGACTATGTTACCCATGACATAATGTCTGCTCCTTTGTGAAAATGCCATGCAGTACGGAGCTGATCATGGCAACCATGATGAGACAACAAGGTAGCCCATTCTCTGTTCTCATTAGTGGTAACGCTTCCTATTTACATGTGTCACAGTAATGACACTGTTAAAGCAGGTGACAGCTGTGGGTTTGCAGTGCTGAGCCTCTCTATAGCTTGTGTGTGTTGTGTGGTTGTGATTGTTGTCTTCCTATCAATAACCCTGTTAACCCCAAAGAACCCTTTGTCATTAGGGTGGATGATATATTCTTCTTATTGAGAGTTAATTAGCTAATTTGTATTCATATACAGGCCAAACGTTTGGACACACCTTCTCATTCAATGCATTTCCTTTATTTTCATGACTATTTACATTGTAGATTATCACTGAAGGCATCAAAACTATGAATGACCACATATGAAATTATGTACTTAACAAAAAAGTGTGAAAAAACTGAAAACATGTCTTATATTCTAGTTTCTTCAAAGTAGCCACCCTTTGCTCTGATTACTGCTTTGCACACTCTTGGCATTCTCTTGATGAGCTTCAAGAGGTAGTCACCTGAAAGGGAAATCTTGAAGGAGTTCCTACAGATGCTTAGCACTTGTTGGCCCTTTTGCCTTCACTCTGCGGTCCAGCTCTCCCCAAACCATCTCGGTAAAGTAAACGCATTGAATGAGAAGGTGTGTCCAAACTTTGGACCTGTAATATAAATATATATATATATATATATATATATATATATATATATATATGAACCATTGATCACCATTTTGATTGAATTAAGTGCAAAGATATAGTTAAATTGTGAAAAATTGTTACAAAACTGTTCCATAAGCATTCAGTATCTGTGCTGTCTGTCTGTCAGCATCTCAAACAGCTGGTAAAACTAAAAGCAGTATTCCTGCACCGTAAAAACAAACAAGTCAGTGAGAAAAAGTTTAATTTAGTCTGCCGGCAGCTGGTTGAGCCAGTTTTCTTGCCCTCAGGTAAGCGGTTTCAGAGCCTACGGGGACAAGTTCATGTCAAATACCTTGTCACCCATCCTTTAAATTTAGATGATATGACTTTGCTCGTGGCTATGCCTCATGTTCATCAGCATAATATTTAATTCTGATGAAATTCTTGTGCAAAGACATTAGAATGAGAGTAAATGTATTCATTTAGTTTTTTTAATAGTGATATGAGAGGCACATTTTGACAGCAAGGAGGAGGATAGATTTAGGACAACAATATAAATCGTTAATAAAAAGTTATTAACGTTTTCACCATAATTCAAAACAATGCAGGTTTTAAGCAGCAGGTTTTACATTTTACATTCATATACAAAAATCTCATACATTACATCTTCATCATTGTTTCATTTATTGTAAGTGAATATGATGAAATGTAGTTTGAGTGTACAGATATAAGGCCCTCAAAACAGTGTCCTTTTGAAATTCAAGTATGTCTAATTGTCAAGCAAGGACAGAATGATACACTCCCCACACACTTAAAATTCAGCCTCTTCACATCTTTAATGGTCAGTGGTCATTAGCAGGAGCACTGCATTCGCCATTTGCCCTCAGCCTTATGCAAAGCACAAATCCTCACTATCATGAAAGCTGAATACTCTCGTCTCACTTCAGTCAACTGCATGAAAGGGAACTCATGCGCACAGCAAAGCATGCATGGTATTTACTAACGATTACAGAGAGCTACCACAGTTGCATGTTGGAAACTCAAAAAGAGATATTAGTTACGTTGAGCAGAGCTTAAACACAAAGAACTATCTGTTGCTAAAAGGTCATTTACAACTTCAAATAAAGCAACTAACACAATGTTGGTCGAGCAGAGCAGATTGAAGATTTTAAAGAGACATTCCAACTTCTCAGATCCCTCAATTTACTTTATTGAGCATATATAAAATAGCATACAATTAAAAAAGGTATTTAAGCTGATATTTATATAAGAAAGTCTTTATGATTAAAAAAAATATTGATCATCATAGTATGATGTATTACGTCCTCTCTATACTTTTTTTGTTGGATAAACAAGCTTATTTTAATCGACATGTGACTTTTATATTTCTCTCCAGTAGAAGCACCTGCTTTGGAAGAGATTCAAGGATTTTTATGCAATTCCTTGGTTGTCAAAATGTCGATACAATTTATAAATAACTAAAATCCCCTTTACCTTGGCCTTCCAGTTGACATGGCTAAATCAGGGTTGGTCCATGGGCTCAGCTGGCTGAGAGATCATTAGCAGATTCTTTTACTTTTATGGCCAACATGAATTAAACAAAATTATTTTGAAATAACTTAAACATTATACATTGGAATTTTGGAGAAACACATAGAGAAAGGAGAGAGGGAGCCTATGTTTGTGGACAGCATGTGTGTGTCCACTTAAGTCAAAGTGAATATTCGATTTGCCCTCGCTTTAATTTAGAATGCCTAATCAATATTTCCCAACGCTACGGCTACTAAGACATCTAAAGTAAATCCCTTGTGGCCGCAGGGACCTCAGTGAAGTACGTTGCCCAATAACACCTCCTGCTGTGTGGGCATAAAAAAACAGTACACACTTCCAGACCATCCCACAAGTGGAAACAGTTGGCTCCTGCCAGATCCTTGTCACAAGGGCCAAGTCTCAATGTGGGTGTTATGATGGCATTAACATTTTTTTAATAAACACCTTGAGGAGCTTGTGACAGCAGCAGGCATCCTACTTGACACGCTCTCTTCCTCGGCTCATAGAAACAGCTGTTGGAATCACCCAGACGTCGGCTGTGAACCCGTTCCAGCATGTTGAGCCTCCGCATATGCACCCGGCTGAGAATACACACTTTATTACATGCAAAGTCTCCTGGGGGTGCATAATACCTTTAAACATGTGTGATCGCTAAACAAGGAAATTGTAGATTGTTCTTCTTTTTTATTTAAATTTCCAGCTGTGGGCTAAAAACCCAAGACAGAGCGTCCCAGTTGAATTAGATGCAGAGTAATTTATGAAACTGGCACATACTGCATGCGAATGACATGTTGGTATGTAAGAACAACTGAAGCATAATGTACTATCATCAAAAAACTGTTCGCTTTGCAAATGTTTATTAAGGAAAACGCCTTAATCATTTCCACCCTCTTTGGTACGACTTTTCTATCCATTTAATTGTTTTAGTTGAGACCAACCTTGAGGGGCTGCTTTGCTTGTCAAGTAAATTGAGGACGCTATATGCTAGGGGTGGTCTGACTGCAATGAATGGATGAATGGGTTGACACTGGAGTGCAAGGAAGAAGCACAGCACATGAATATGAATTGGGCCTCTCCGTTTGTATTCACTAGGCTGGAATTAGTGCTTTTCATTACTGATGGCTTATAGGCTGACTGTTTGGCTGCCGGCTGGGGTCACATTAAATGATGTGTTTGCCAAAGGCAGAGAGGCTGGGTCACAAGGGACTAAATGGCCCAGTTATGAAGAGCAGAGCTTATCTCCCTTTCTGAATCAACCCCTGCTTCCAGCTAAACTAAACATACACCATGTCCTGTTGGGAGCATCTCGTTGAGAAACCTGTGGGCAACAAAAGATCTGTGTTCCCCTTCATTATTTTACTTTAAAATGCAATATTTATACATATTTAATGCAGGGCAGTTTGTAGTCACACTGATCTGAGCACATTACAGTCTATACATTGTTTCATCATTGTAAAACAGAATGATTAAAAGCTAAAGAATGAAAGTTCTAGTGAAAAGTAATTTGTTCCGTTTCAGGATTTTAAAGTGGGGACGTCAGCGTTGACTCTTCTTTGAGCAAAAAGCTTTATTTTTGGATTTCATGTGAAAAACAGACTCACACTTTAAAAAAAATGATGTCCTTATTGTTTAGACCCCCCACCCGCTGGGATCACTAAGTATGATATAAAGCCATGACCATATGCCTGTGTTTAAATTCCCCTCTTAGAACATAAGCTTGAAATGAGTTTGGATTACGCTTACTACAAGGGATCGTTAGTGCCCTCGGCTGCCTTTAATCATATAATGAATAGCAGTGATTTAGGGTTAAGAGTTGAAATAAATTGTGCTGGCATTAAATATTTCCTTGATGTGACAGATTTGAAGATGGATGTTCCCATTATGTCCGTCTTCCTATGACTTTTGACCGCTAACATGTTTTGTTCTGAAATTAACATTAATATCTTTTTTTTCCTTTGTTTTATACATGGTGATCAGTCGACTGAACATTAGCAGTTCTCTAGTCCAGCTTTTGGTATTTGTTCTTATGTCGGTTCTCAACACTGCTCTTTGATGGTTTTATTCTTTGAATTTCCATGTCTGCTCACAAAAACTATGAAACTGTTATTGTATAAGGCTACTACAATGGAGTTTGCTTTTAGAGCTATTCAGGCTCCACTGACAAACTACGGGCTGTCATCCATCCACGTAAATGTTCCTGCAGTAGAGAAAGCTGCAGTTTCAAGCCCGCAGTCCTAGGGCCGTATTTCTACGACACTGGTTACCGAACAAAACTGGCATACTGTGTAATTCTCAACACTTAAGTTAGCAGCTAGATAGCTATGAAGGGTTAAGGTTAGGTTAAGACAGGGTTTGGGTTAGCATTACGGTTCATTACCATACTTCATTATAGCAGCTGCCCTAAAAAACTAATGGCCTAAAAATCATTCCTGAAACTGCTGCTTCCTCACATGAAGGGGTGAAAATAACAAAAACTTTATGGTGTAATACGGTCTATTACTCAACAACCCTCACGTCCTGTTTTTTGTTCACCTCCTCTGTAACTACAAGGCATACACTATTGTCTTGGATAATTAATAATCACGCTCTATGTCAATGTCTCTGTCTTGAATGCTGTTGACTGTTCATTGGTCGGAAGAATTACAGTGATTATTCTGTTTCATCTTGGTGGTTTTGTTTAAAATATAACAATTTTGTAATACTTTTGCTGTCCTCAACCAGATTAAGTAGATAGATTTACAACTTAGAAATCATTCTGGAAAATCATTACTGTACTGACCCTTTAATTGGCTAAATACATTTTGGTCTAATTATCAAGTGTTCTTGATCCAACAAGTCGTCCAAATTAAATGACTAAATATGTTTGTCCTTGTTATTCAGAACAACACATACTCGTATAATTAGGGATGGGGATTGTGCATTTTAATTGATATTGAGACCGTTTTCAAGATTGCTTAATGATCTGCCTAAGTAGTTTTTATCGATACCATAATCGATACTTTTCTATTATTTGGTGGAAAGACAAGACGACAACTTCTTAATCTTAACGGAACTATTGCTTGTATTGCAAAAACTGAGTTGGTGACTGTTTTTTGATTTCAACATAATTTATGAGAACAGTAAAATAACGTATCAGAACAGTAACATAATATATGAGAAATTATTAGAACAGTAACATATCATGAGAACAGTAACATAACATATGAGAACAGTAACATAACATATGAGAACAGTAACATAAAAATATGAGAACAGTAACATTACAAATTAGAACAATAACATTACGTATGAGAACAGTAACATAACGTATTAGAACAGTAACATAACGTATGAGAACAGTAACATAACGTACGAGAACAGTAACATATCATATGAGAACAGTAACAAAAAGTATGACAACAGTAACATATCATGAGAACAGTAACATATCATATGAGAACAGTAACATAACATGAGAACAGTAACATAATATGAGAACAGTAACATAATGTATGAGAATAGTACCATAACATGAGAACAGTAACATAATATATGATAATAGTACCATAACATGAGAACAGTAACATAATATGAGAACAGTAACATAACGTATGAGAACAGTAACATCCATGGTTTTCATGCCATAGTGGGGAGGCTAGTCTTTACCTGGTCTTCACGCACACACTGTGCATTTACATAATTCTTCCGGTTCACACGCATGTATTTTTAGGGGCATATTTGTGTGAAATTGTGTGACTGTAGAGCATTGAGTCGGCTTATTATTCTCATTAATGGAGACTTGCTACTACGAAGCGGTGGTGCGCTCACCATGCATACCTTTTGTTGAAGGAGTTTGCAGCGTTGTGAGGATCATTAAGGATGTTGTGACCCCTCCCCCTAAAAGAAATTAACTTAAAACACAAATTACATTTTGCTTCCTCCTTATCTTTGCTTTTCGTAAAGAAACAGCACCCGTCCGTTCATCAGGGTCCTGTTTCACAAAGCGGCCCAAGGGATGAGTTTATTCAGCCGCTGTGTCGTATAGTCAGTCTGTATCTTTATGTGTATTGAAGCACATAAATTAGCAGAAGTTTGCTACATTTCAGGTTGGATACTAACTATATGTACGATATTACACAGCATCAAGTCATTCTCTGCTCCTTTTTGTAACACTGTGACACACAAGGCAGCTGTTTGTTAGCGCAGTTCCAACTAAAATGTTTATTGAACATAATATATAACCCCAGTTGAAATGGAAAAAATCCAAATGAAGCCTTATGATGAGGTGTGGCACACGGGAAGCTCCTGCCACCGCATCATCCCACCCAGGTGCAAATCTGAGCACTTCAGGCTCTCCTTTGTACCTTGCGCTATCAGACTATATAACAGCAGTGGAAACCATGGACTATCAGTACTGCACTTTAACCTCTGTGTCTCTATATCTTCTTGTATAGTTCTCTTTATTTTTATTGTACTACTACACTCTTCTTATTTTAGATTTTTTTTTTATACCTCCTTATATTAATTCAATCTACTATTGCTGTCCTTGTGCTGCTGTAACAACCAAATTTCCCCTCTGGGGATCAATAAAGGTCTATCTTATCTTACATTTTCTAGTAGCTTTCCATATTTTCTATCTTTTCCCCAGAGAAGATTTATTAGACATGGTTTAACTAACAGGATGCTCAGGGAACTCCTCCTTGCCGAATTATAAAAATCATTTCCCATTTAACTATTTTAAGGGAGAGGAGAAATTCAAGGACACCCTCAATGTTAAGATTATCACTTCAAAGACAAGCTGTTGACACTCTGCAAACTCTTAACGATGTAATGAATGAATCATGAGCACTGCTTTTGGTCAGAGGGCTGTTCCTCCTCCCAGCAGTGTGGTCTGGCCCTCATCTGTGTTGTTTGTGACACCCTGCAGCAAGCGAGTCCTTACCTGACTTTCAGTCTGTCGCGCTGACAGGTGGGGAAAGCAGTAAAGGGAAGAGAAGTTGTTTTTGAGACTGTAGAGTACAAAGGGACGTTTGTCGGTCACCTCTGTTTCTTGATCATCTGCTGTCGTGCCGGGGATCATTAAGTCCCTCGTTATCTTTAAGTAATTCTCCAGAAGACGTCTTGGTCAGTAGACTGCACGTACAGTATGTTGGTAACTGGGGCATAAGCATGCCACAGATTATGGATGAACAATGTTGTGTTTTAAATCTTTCTAGTCTTAACGACTACTCAAAGCGCTTTTACATCATACAGGATACATTCACCAATCACACACATTCATACACTGTGGCCGAGGCTGCCGTACAAGGTGCCACCTGCTCATCAGATAAACACTCACACATATTCACACTCCAATGCGCAGCACTGGAGGCAACTCGGGGTTCAGTGTCTTACCCAAGGACACTTCAACATGGGACTGCAGGGCCAAGGGATCGAACGACCAACCTTCCGATTGGCAGGCAACCACTCTACCACTGAGCCACAGCCGCCCCCTAGCATTGACATTGCGATGTACGCATGCGCGGTAGTGACATCGCAGGACGTTGCTATGTTGACGCTAATCCTTTTTTGCTGCTTAATAGAAAAATAAACTTTCACCGTTCTCTTTTTACATGATTATTACCGTCCGACCCTCCCCCTTTAAGACAGGTAGCCATGTGGTCAGCGTGCGTATCTGATGTTAGTCCGACGGGGTTTATTGTTATGGGAAGTGAGGCTCTCCGTGTGTAGAAAAGTACTGTAGGCAGCAGCTGCCGCTGACACAGTGATGTGCTTAGTTTTTGATAGTAGACAGTGAAGCTACAGTAGTCAGTGTTTTATGTTTGCTGCAAATTCGAACTAAATCACCTGATTAATGCAACATAATCGCAACATCCCCGGCAATTTTCCCCCACAGAAAGCTGCTACCAGACAGGCTAAAGCTAATATAGTTAGTCTAAAGAAACAAGGGGTCTGTTCATCCCAACTAACGTTAAGTTACTACAAAACTACATATTTCTACCTAATTTCCCTCTCCAAAATTACTTCAGTAGAGTAACGTTAGTTACAGCGCTTACTTGCTTTGGTGTTGTAAAGCATTAAAGTTGAACAAAGAATGGATCATATTAGAAAATATCCTTTTTCAGTTTTATCTTGTACTAAATTACTGCGGTAGTTGAGAATGACTTATTATTTACAATTAGAGCTATTTATGTCATAAATAAATTTCTTTTTCTTTTTTCATTTCGCATTATACAGTATTTTGCATGGAAAAAATATCGGAATGTCAGTTTTTTTCAATATCGTGCAGGCCTACCACAGATAACTTGCCAGCCACAAGCTGGGGTTATGTGGATAATATCTCTTTAACCCTATTGAATTGAGATCAATTTTAATAAAGGGTCCAATTTAACCGTTTTCATGCACGCTAAATAAAGTAATACTATGAAATTTGCGTTCACATGCCCCAAGGCATTTCATTTAAAATATTACTTAATAATAATAATAATACATTTTATTTAACAGCGCCTTTCTAACACTCAAGGACGCTTTACAGACAATAAAAGACAGATACAGGGAACATAAAAGTGTAAGTAGTAATAACAAAACAAAAAAACAAAAAACAAAACAAACAAAACTTTGTTTGTTGGTTTGTTGACTACTTTGTTGGCTCGCTCAGAGTGGTTCTGCCCACTTTAAAGCATCCAATTCTATATGTATATTTATATGTGTATGTATGTATAGGTGTAAATGTGTATGTATCACATTCCCCAGTGCTCCAATTACCACTGGCACCACTTACTTTCCACATCTTTTTTAGCTCCTCTTTGCGCCCTTGGTATTTCTCAAGCTTCTCATGTTCCTTCTTCTTGATGTTGTCGTTGCTTTGGAATGCCACATCTATCACTCCTTCCTTCTTCTGCTGTTTGTCAATCAACACGATGTCTGGTTGGTTAGCCATCACCAGTTTGTCAGTCTGGATCTTGAAGGGCCACAAGATCTTAGCTCGGCCATTCTTGTTTTCTTTAGGAGGTGTCTTCCATTTTGACCTTAGGACTTCCAGCCCATACTGGTGGCGGATGTTCCTGTACACTATGATAGGTACCTGGTTATGGCGTTCCATGTACGCACTTCCTGCCTGCATCTTACACCTTGCTGTTATGTTGCTGGACTGTCTGCACCTGGGGTCCCGCCTTGTGTGGTAGACCCCATCCTGTATTGATATTGTACAGAGTGCCTGTTCTTGTGCTGCCATGATTAGTGCCTCTGTGCTGTCCTTCAGTCCAGCCTTTTCCAGCCACTTCTAAGATTTCTTGATATCAGCCACTTCTTCTATTTGTCTGTGGTACACGCCGTGCAGCGGCTTGTCCCTCCATGAGGGTTCTTCATCTACCTTGTCCTCACCTTTGGGTTTCTGCTGCCTAAGGTATTCAGTAAGCCCTTCATCTTTGAGGGCCATCTTTCTGATGTACTCCTGGATCTTTGTCGTTTCATCCTGGATAGTGGTCTTGACACTAACTAGCCCTCAGCCTCTCTTGCTACGCTTGGTGTACAGTCTCAGGGGGCTGGATTTGGGGTGAAACCCTCCGTGCATTGTGAGGAGCTTTCTGGTCTTGATGTCAGTAGCCTCTATCTCCTCCTTTCGGCCAGTTTATTACACCAGCGGGGTATCTGATGACTGGCAGGGCGTGTGTGTTGATGGCTCGGATCTTGTTTTTCCCATTCAGCTGAATTCCGGACCTGCCTCCCTCTTTGTAGGTATTTGGCTGTGGCGGTCTTCCTGGCTGCCTCCTCATGGTTTCCGTTGGCCTGTGGCACCCCAAGGTATTTGTAGCTATCCTGAACATCTGCAATGTGGCGTTCAGGTAGGTCAGTCCCCTCAGTTCTGATCATCTCCCCTCTTTTTGATACCATGCGACCACACTTGTCCAGTCCGAGCGACATTCCGATGTCGTTGCTGTAGATCTTGGTAGTGTGGATCAGTGAGTCTATGTCTCGCTCATTTCTGGCGTACAGCTTGATGTCATCCATGTAGAGGAGGTGACTGATGATTGTTCCGCTTTGGAATCGGTATCCATAGCCAGTCTTTGTGATGATCTGGCTGAGGGGGTTCAGGCTATGCAGAACAACAGAGGGTATAGTGCATCGCCTTGGTATATTCCGCACTTGATGGGGACTTGTGCAATTGGCTTTGAGTTGGCTTCCAGACTTGTTGTCCACAGCCTTATTGAGTTCTTGATGAAGGCTATTAGTGTCCTGTTGACCTTGTACACCTCAAAGCATTCTTGTATCCATGTATGTGGCATCGAGTCGTAGGCTTTCTTGTAGTCAATCCAGGCAGTGCACAGATTGGTCTGCCTGGTCTT
>NC_048416.1:20195561-20239444 GCF_013103735.1 Etheostoma cragini
TAAGAAAGGTGAGAAATCAGCCCAGAACTACACGGGAGGAGCTGGTCAATGACCTGAAAAGAGCTGGGACCACTGTTTTCAAGGTTACTGTTGGTGATACACTAAGACGTTATGGTTTGAAATCATGCATGGCACGGAAGGTTCCCCTGCATAAACCAAGGCCTGTCTTAAGTTTGGCAATGACCATTTGGATGATCCAGAGGAGTCATGGTAGAAAATCATGTGGTCAGATGAGACCAAAATAGAACTTTTTGGTCGTAATTCCACTAAGCGTGTTTGGAGGAAGAAGAATGATTAGTACCATCCCAAGAACACCATCCCTACTGTGAAGCATGGAGGTGGTAGCATCATACTTTGGGGGTGTTTTTCTGCACATGGGACAGGGCAACTTCACTGTACTGAGGAGAGGATGACCGGGGCCATGTATTGCGAGATTTTGGGGAACAACCGCCTTCCTTCAGTTAGAGCATTGAAGATGGGTCGAGGCTGGGTTTTCCAGCATGACAATGACCCGAAGCACAGAGCAGGGATAACCAAGGAGTGGCTCTGTAAGAAGCATATCAACGTTCTGCCGTGGCCTAGCCAGTCTCCAGACCTAAACCCAATAGAGAATCTTTGGAGGGAGCTCAAACCCCGTGTTTCTCCGCAAGAGCCCAGAAACCTGACTGATCTAGAGAAGAACTGTGTGGAGGAGTGGGCCAAAATCCCTTCTGCAGTGTGTGCAAACCTGTTGAAAAACTACAGGAAACGTTACTACTGTACCAAATAATAACATTGATTTTCTCAGGTGTTCAAATACTTATTTGCCGCTTTATCACACAAATAAAATTGTTAAAAAAAATCATACATTGTGATTTCTGGACTTTTTTTTTTTCTTCAGACCCCTCCATGAATTCTAAGTGGGAGAACTTGCAAAATAGCAGGGTGTTCAAATGCTTATTTTCCTCACTGTATATATATATATATGTGTGTGTGTGTGTGTGTGTGTGTATATATATATGTGTGTGTGTGTGTGTGTGTGTGTGTGTGTGTGTGTGTGTATATATGTGTGTGTGTGCGTGTGCGTGTGCGTGCGTGTGTATAATGGAAGAAGTCGGCCCCAATTTATTCGGATGGTTCCTTGGATTCCAGCTTCGTTCCTCTTTGCAAACACTTGTTAGAACCACTCGTTTCGACTCTCTGACTTTCAACAATCCTTAAATATTTAAAGGTCTCAACAAAAAAGCCACAGACCAGTTTTCTTTTGCTACCACATGTTTTGCTTTCTCCCCTAAGCAAAGTCACCTAATGTTACTCCAAAGTGGGCAGACATGCACAGAAAGAATATATTTATTCAAACTCATCAGTGAAATATTAAGGCCGTTTTATGCTTCTGCGTTGAATGAACGGCGTACCCCCGCAGACCCACTGACTCAATTCCTGGTTCTCCTTTGTCTCTTTCACTATCATTCTAGAGTTGGTACTCGCTTTGAAGCTAATTGCTGTCACTCTCTCACATCTCCCTCAAACATACATTCCTCCCCCACACACACATGCTGGCCCAACTCACACACCAGTGCACAAGTATAAACATCATGCCACTTACGTAGGCTATGGCGAAAGCTCTGTGTGGAGCCTCCGCCAAACCATAAAAAGGCCTTTAGGGTCCATGTAAACACAGCTTCTTCTAACATCAAAACCGTGTCGTCCGCTGTATGATTTTGTTAATAACACAGTTGAACTCCTAGATATTTGTTAGAGAGCTCCTTGAAGAACCTTGACATTGATTCCTTTGAAACTGTGAGTTTGTTAAACAAGCAGTTTGACCACTGATGGAGATTGATATGAAGTCAAAGCAGAATTTGATGATTTTAGTCCACTTAAAAACTTTGATAGGCACTATTTGGATATTAGGAGCTCTTTCAAGTCAAAATATTTTAGTAAAGAAATTGCTTCATACCTGAAATAGAAAAAAAGAGAGCTTCTGCCTATTCACTGTGTTATTTTCAACGGCAAACAGAACAAGAAGCGCTGTTGCACAAACATATCTGTCTACATCCATTTTGTCCGATTTTATCCTGCCTTCTGTAGAAGTTGAAGGCTGGTACGATTCAGCTTCAAGTTGTGTTTGCAAGTTGTGTTAGCACAGTAGGTGGTACTTTATGGATTTACTGTTGCTGTCTTATTGATATGTCAGGTTTTCCATCTACAACATGTCAATGCAACATCACACATTTTCACGGTATTTCAGTGTATAATAGAGATGTTAAACATTGGTAACTACTACACAGGGCTGTAGTCAAAACCATATCAGTTTTATGAAAAGCGTCATTATTATTTGTGATAGAAATTATTATGTTTGTAAAAGTAATTTTATGCACATCCCACCTTCTGGCAGGTGCAGGACAAATGAGAAATACTAAAGTGAAAAAATGTAATGTCCACAAAACTGCTTTGAACTCACATAATTTAATACAAAGGCAACGTTTCGACCCTACTGGGTCTTCTTCAGGGGTCAAAACGTTGCCTTTGTATTAAATTATTGGAGTTTAGAGCAGTGTTGCGGACATTGCATAGTAATTATTATGCCCTTTTGTGTGATTTCAATTCACTGGTATGGAACCTGAGGTTTGAGACTCCTCCAAGGGGTTACATAATTTTTAAGGGATTGCTGGATGATTAATACAACTCTGCTACTCAAAGTTATATTTATTTTCTATCTATCTCTTGTGAAATACTAGAAAAACAGTTTTACCTCTCAAGACTGTCAACATGTGAAGGGGAAAAATCACTCTTTGGGGAACTGCTCACAACTGATACCCTTACAGTACACAACTAGGGATTGGTATCATAGGGTTACCCCTGTCTGTACTAACAAACTTTCCAATCCATTGTTTTATTAGTACATAACATATATGTACTACTGTAGAAGCTTGGTATCATTTCGGGCTACATTAGTGGGGTAATTTACGAGATACACAGTTGGGTCCATTAGCGCACTAAGCTAGCCAGCTGATAACGCTAACTCGCCCATTGTTCGACCCAAGTGAAATAAGCTTCTGGGGGGTTGTTTGGCTCGAGGTTGTGGTGCAAAGGACCCTAGGGTGAAATCACTCCAAACCATCACTTTAACAGTAAGCAAACTTACAATTTTTTACTATTAAACAAATGAATGAATTAAATTCAGATTTCATTATCAGTACCAACTACTGCAAGATTTCTGTTGGTTCTGACCAATCAGGAACTGGTACCATTTAAGAACAATCCTCGAGCCAGCCCTATGTCTTAACCCCGCCCCCTCCCCGGCATGCTCACAAGTTTAACATCACTTACAGCCTCAGTTTTTAATTACTATATTACTATCATTACCTACTATCCTCCCTATTTTGAGTCTCTCGCCCTCATTTCTTTGTCATTACTCAGTGACCATTCAAACAAATACAAACACCTATCTTACATGTCATGTCACAACATTAGCCATAGTCAATCTCCCAGGTTAATATAAATCATTGTACAGTACTCGTATGTGCTAATGTCTGTATGTTTTATCATCGTCCAAATGTCCTATGTCTTGTAATGTTTTATTACACCGATTGTACTGTGTTTTTTTGTAATGTTATTGCCTCGATATGGGCTGCAAGTAGACAGTTTCCTTTCAAGTTGTTAAAGTCCCAAAAGCTTGTTTAATTTATCATCAAAATGTTAGATAAAGGTTATGTGACAGAAAAACAGAGAAAAATACAATGTTATAAATTCACATGGAGCTGTGTGTCCTCGGCCAGGACAAAGGCAAGTCCAAGTACGAGACAGGAAGGAGATTATTGAGCCTTGAGTGGTTTCATAGTCTACACCTCTTTTTTTATTGCTCTTAAATCACATAAAGAATGTCATTCATGGAGCCCTTGCACAGCTGGCAATGTCTTTTTAACCACTCTTCTAGTGTTTGCTCATTTTCATCAGTTCATGTGCTTCTGATTTCTATGTCCATAGACATCTATGGAAAAACAGACAGGGAAGGAGGAAATACATGCAATTGCCAAAGATAAGAAAAATCCTCCTGTTATTCTTGTCTCACAACTCCCAAATTGCCCTGTGAATAGCTCAATGCCTTGTTGAAATGGAATTACTCTGGAGAGAGAGGTCTACGTGAACTTGACCTAAGCGGCAGCATTTATTGAGGACAAAACTCTGTACGTGATCAATATGGTCTATCAATTCAAACTTTAAATGGAGTCTGCTCACCAGCCTCCCATTCCATAAATCCACACATGGATTCAAAGGACTTGTTTCAAACAAGAAACAATGTAGTCAGAAAAGTGTGATGTGGGTGGATTCTCTCTTTAAGCCTCCCTAACAGGTCTCCACTAAAGGAAAATGTGCAAACAGTTTCATAATAAAATCTGTGAAAAACATTATTTACATGAAAATATAATGGGTTTCAAATTATCTGTGAATGACACTAACTCTAAATCAACGTGTTGGCTTTAAAAAAATCCATCAGAAAGCATAGGATATGTAAGAGTGCAGCAACATGTATCTCTAAGAGGCGTCAGTCAAGGCTTTCAGAAATGGCGAGGATGTGGTTGGAAAGAGAGGGCTGCTGTGTTGTGACTGCAGCTCATAGTCTAAGGTCAGCAATGAATTTTCAGCTCCCTCCTGCCGCTTTCCATGAGAGCTCCCCACGCAAGCCGGCGGGCCAACGATGTCCCCACTGACCGCTGTGATCTGTGGCCAATTGGCGTCTCCCTCTGCCCGGTCAGACCCAGCACCTCTTGTTCACTGGCCAACTGGCTTTATTCCCCGCAAGCCGGGGCCAGGGCTCCTCCTGGTTCCGTATGTTCTGTGCTTTTTTAGGCCTGTGATAGATGCCAGCCGTCCCTGAGCACCCTCCGAAGCTGCACCAGAGAGGGGGATTAAACAGATTTCTCTTCTTTTTTTTCGGAAAAGGGGATGGATGAGTGTAATCACCTATAATCTCAAATTCTAGGCCTCTTGATTATGAACCACAGGCTGTTTCAGCCATTTGGATCCGCTCCCTCCAGTCACCTACTTAATCCATGAAAAGAACCTGTCATAACGGCCTGAAACTTGTGGAGAGGAAATGGAGTTGAGGTAGACAGGCACACTTCCTCTAAGCACTATCTTCTGCTCATGTGGCGTCAATGTCAAACCACGGCTCACTCCGAAGACTGAACACTAAGGACCAAAGTCACTTCGGCCAACGAGCACTTGGCTATTGATCCTGGCTCAAATGGAAAGCCTTAGGAAGTTAAGCTCTCATTGGACATGTAATGGGGGGGTGGGGCGGGTGATATAAAGCAGCGGACTAGGACATGCACTCTATCTAATCTTGAAAACTAAGAAGTAGAGCAGCATTTCAATTTGCTGGGCTAAGAAGGAAATGGGAGAGCATGCATCCCATGCTCCTTCAAACACAAAAGTGCCTCAAGAAATGTATTTAAAGCATAATTCTAAATGAATGTCTGTCTGTTTGTTTGTCTGTCCATCCATCCAAAACTAAACAACACTAGGTCGATTTTAAAAGACTCCCGAAATGAAACATACAGTACTATTCTACGGTTCTATTTACTGCCTCAAGTAAGAGTTTAATGTTGGCATTTAATCCTGTGACAGTAAGCATGTGACCGTTCTATGTTACGTTAAAGGCACAGTTTTAAGCGCTTGGTAAACATTGCGGATCTAAACCAGTAATGTTTAGGCAACAAAAATACTTAGGGTTAGTAAAACATCAGGGATCTGCTTACAATGAGTCATATAAAACTACTAACATGAGGACGTGACATCATTACACTTTATTACCTTACCACCATGTGTGACTCACTTAATGGCATAATAATGTACTCGGAGAGAAACGGATGTAGCTATTTAGGTAGATAGACTGATATATGATGTGTTGTTTTTAAAGATGTATTGTTTTTGTACATTTTAAAGAGGACTTACTTTGTCATAATACATTGCAAGTGGAAGAAAGACAAAGATAGCAGAAGTGTTCATTTGATTTGAAGACTCCCATATTGTCAGAGATATCGATACTGCGAGACAGCCAATGCACCAAGGGTGTGCTCCAAAATAGAATTTGTGAAAGAAAGAATAGCAGAGAGACTAGGTGTGAAAATGATATGTCATTTCTTGACAGGGATGTCTGAGAATTAAACTGGCAGTGAAGTGTGACAAAGTTGTTTGGTGACAAGGCAGGAGAGGACAATTGTCAACGCTTCTTTTTCCTTTCCCTTCCTACAAGTTCTGGCACCCAAGAAGTGTGTGCAAAGCAGAGTGAGAGAGAGAGGAGTGAGAGAGAGAGAGAGAATCATCTCTGACCAACAGTCAAATTTCTTTTCCTTTAGCCATCTCTCTTATTTGTCTAAACTTAAGTATAACTTAACCATATAGCAACAGAAGCCCAGAAAGCGCTCATTTTGAGCTCCAGTGTATTGTCACATAGAACTACTACAAACTACTATTTTCTGTGACTGTTATTGCCACTCTTCATTCTAACCACAACCGGTCGTCAGACACTACCAAGAGCCTGGGTCTGTCCGAGGTTTCTGCCTAAAAGGCAGTTTTTCCTCGCCACTGTTGATTGCCTTGGAGGGAACTACTAGAACTGTTGGGTCCTTGTAAATTCTGGAGTGTGTTCTAGACCTGCTCTATCTGTAAAGTGTCTCGAGATAACTCTTGTTATGAATTGATACTATAAATAAAATGTAATTGAATTGTCACAACGAGGATTACTAAGGCATTTGAGGTGTGAATCTTCACTGATCTCCCGATTCAAATTTTGATTCTCACGTCTTCAATTCAATATCTCAATGCGTCGAACACATATTGTTATTAAAGCCATATAGGATATTCAATCCATATCTTTTCAAGCTTCAAAAACAAAACATTCTGCAGTGCTCTAAGACTAAATAAATTGGATTAATAAAACTACAACACTGAGCACATGGCATTTCTTGAATGTGGAAAAAACCTAACAAAATGTAAACAGAAACGTTATTAGACCTATATTAAATTGTAAGCAGAAATAATCGATTATCGCCCGGTCGGTTGTCAATTCAGCATCGTCCATGTCTGCAATGCATTGATTATTTGATTAATTTCAACACCTAAGGCATTACTCATTCATTCATTCAGTCAACCTTTATATATCCTGACATATAACTAAAGGGACAACCTTCATTTTTAATGTCATTGAGTCAATATGAAACTGAGTCCTGTCTTTTTCTTCTTAGCTATCTTTTATTATATTCATCAATATTGGGACCAGGGTCATCTCACAACTTTTTTCATGCTTTTAAAAAGCTGTCGGCAAGTTGAAGAGTCTTTTGGAAAGACTTCATCAGTTTTATGACCTTGAGTTCTGAGAGTAAATGTGTACCAACATGCACCCTCTCTTTCAAAGACATGCTAATGTGGACTTCAGTCCAAAACTTGATGTCAGTCTGGGCCATCTCTCCACATCTGATGCATCTCATGATCATATCCCGAGACCCTTTTTGATCAAAGTCCCCAGTAAGCAGCTAGTTTCACCATAATGGCCTCATTCGATTACAACGTGTAAAGAACTCCATTAGTTTCTCTGTTCATAAATCATTAAGTGCTGGCTATGATCAGCCAGCTTCATGATGAACTGCAGATGGAGGAAATGGAAACTGCTGGAGCTGTCTGAGTTCACAGGTGGATACAGTACTCTTAACGGCTAAATGAACAATCGCATATTAAGGTAGCATTTGAACTCAGGCAGTGTAGAGATTCAAGATTCCAAATCCTTCATTAATCCCGCAATAGGGAGTATGCAGAATCAAGAACTGTCTGACCGTTCAAAGACATTTAATATCAAAAGAAAGCAATTTAAGGCTGCTTATTTCATTTTCGAGGCAGGAAATCCCTTGAGATTATAAAGATGAACACAAAAACAAATGAACTCTTTTCTCTCCTATGCTGATGCAGGGGAGAGAGAGGCACATGCTTCAAACCTTTATTTATTCAACAAAAGTAGCCTAACATTATTGACAGAAACAAATGTATTTATTGACACATATATCTAGTTACTAGTTTAATTTCTTGATTTGCTGTTTTTTGTGGCTATACAAGTGTCTGCTGGGCGGTTTGATGTGACTTTTGTGCCGCGCTGAGAGGGTATAAGCTCTGGTGCCATGCCGGCTGGAGAGGTCTCCATTTGTTTGTTGTGCAAAGGGAGGGGCAAAAAGAATCAAAAAATTGGGGAGGAAACAAAGTGGTTTGGATGATGAAGTTGGACTTTGACAAAAGGTGACAGAAAACGTGAAGATGTAACAAAAAGGGTGACAAACGTCGGCAAATATAGTGAGTCATGGAGGAACAGACATCGGCTGTTATCCGTAAGCTATGCTTGGGAGAGTGAAATTGATGAGTTCATCTTCGTCTAATTATTGTCATGATGGATCAGATTGCCGACTTCCCTCAAAGGCGGCTTAATGACTCGTTGACACAAATCTGAATGACTGGCTTCACCGGTGGCGTCCATTAGTGTGCCACACAAAGCTCTCAGATGCGCTTAAACAAAATTGATAATTACCAAGAGCTTTCATCATTGTAATGAATGGCATCAATAAAGGGACAATTCATATTGCATTTAATTCATTCAGTCCTGCCACCGAGGCTGCCAAGGTGTTATGAAGTCCAGTGAAGATTTTTAACTCACATTTATCTTTCTTTGTTTTATGCTAGCAATGAATTATAATAATCCCCAATGACAAATGCTGCAGAAAAATGCTGTAGAAACACAATAGAAAGCTAGGTAAGGCCTTTTCTAAATGAACAGACTGTATCATTGCTTCTGTGTCTTTCTCACTGCCAAACCTCATGCAATACAGTTTATAATAACAAGGTGGCAATATTACCATAATTACAGCCCTTCTTCCTTGTCCAGCTCATTTCCTCTCTTCCTCTACCCCCCTCCACTGGTTTGTGTTGTTTCTTGCCGTTAATGCTCAGCCTCTAATGGCCATGGCGTCTTCTCCAACAAGGCTTAAAAACGTTTGTCTGTCTCCTCCATCCCCTTACTTATTTAATAATGAGACCACACAAGGCAGTGCCTCTATTCATAATGGGCCAGCAGCGGAGCCATCTTGGTTGGCATACAAATCAAGATGGGCCGGGGCAATACAGCAGGAGAGATCTAATTAGACCTCTGCTAACTGATTGACTCAAGAATCAGTTGAACTCAGTCCCTGTCAATATGGGAGCCCGAGCTCAATGAGCCTGTTGGAAGTGGAGGAAGTTGCCACCTCCTGCGCTTACACACACACTGCACGTATCTAAATATGGAGATCTGAAGGCATTGCCGTGTTTGTGCTGGTGTTGTTTCAACACAATGATGGTTGTCGGTGGCTGTGACAAGAATGCCTCAATGTTTATTTCTCTCCATTTGCGCTGGAGAGTTCAGGATCCCATGCCACCCTGTCTCTTTTAAAAGAAAATAACACATCATTTCTCCCAGTTTGAAACAACAGACCGGCAGAGGGGTGGCTGGGGTGGAAAATATTTGCTTAAAGTATGATCTCAGCGTGGTTGACTGACAGAGGCGTGCCGTCAGGTCCCTGTGTTCTGTGTTTCAACACACACAGAATAAGACAAACATAATATCATCACACAACTATATCATGCTAATTGCTTGTCTTGTTCATTGTCTATTGTCTGAGAGAATTCAGAGATTATTCACTATATTCGTTTCTAGAAAATGGACAAAAAAAACTATTCTGCAGCTTTATTTACAGAAATAATTGTGGTTAATAATGGTTCACCTGCTCTTCATTACATGCAGTCAAATAGGAGTTCTCTATATTTCATCCTTACAATCCCCAGAGATCACGATTAGTGTTGACGATGTGAGTGGGAGCAATGGTAAACTGGAGAACAGGGACACTTTGCACGCAGGTGCTTGTATGATTTTAACAAAAAGCCAAGGAAGGCCAGCACCCGTCTGTGGGGATTTAACCATGTTACAGCTTTGATGCATTTTAAATTGACCTCGAGCATACTTTGGAGACAAGGAGAGAGGGCAGAAACGCACAAAGCAGACGATCAATTACTATTCTATAATTGGACAGGGCTTTAATGAGGCTGGCGGATGCAGCCTTGTGCACTTTTGTCAGCCGGAGTCACTGACGTGGGTGGCCCAATCAGAGCATGTCCTCATTAGCATATCTCTGCACATGCAACACTGTCCCTCACTTCAAATAGAGGAGTTTCTTCTTGGGTCCAATTTTCCACTAATGACTGACCCATACCCATTTTTGCGTTGCATAATAACTCACGATAACTGACAAACTAATATTTCATTCCTAAGGCCACTGAACCATTATAATTAAAGCAACAACAAAAAACAGAGATAACAAAAACTGATTGTATTAAATAAAAGAATCATTGAATTATAACTTTTAAAGGGAATATCATAGCAGATCTTTAATAACACGCTGAAAAAACACTTCTCTATTCAGTTTTTTTTGGCTTTAAAGCATTCATTTAATGCAAGCAGTGGGAGGTTGAATGAAGCAGCGAGTGTTTTGGTCTCATATCTGTTTTAGTGACCCACTCATCCCCAACATCAGAAATTAAAGCTGAGTCAGAGGTGCTGAATACTGCAATGCAAAACCAAAACGAGGTTTAAGCAGTCCTTTGTTCCCATTAATGTGTTTAACAGCTGGCACTAAATCTGCATCATATCACGTACACTGTTAATTTATTCATATGTTTGTGATGATTTTACTTTGCACTGCTGCTTTGTGTGTGTGTGTGTGTGTGTGAGTGATGTAAGTGGGGGGTAGACTTGCACAGCTGTTTTTTCTTTTCCTGTGTGTGTCTATTTGTGTGTTTAGGGAGGGGTAGAAGCAGATGATGTGGATACCTCATCTCTTGATGATGCATTGTTTTGCTTCATGTTTGCTGTTTCTGTTCGTTGTAGCCTATACAGTTTGTTTGCACCACTGACCAGATGAGTTCACATCATAAAGTTAATTGAGGCTTGACTTGATTATATACCATCTGCAATAATGACACACGTACACACACACATTGAGTAGGCGGAAATGCAACGCTACCAAGCCCCGGCTGAGCGAAGTGCGTCGCCGCCACATGTAGTTGGATTTTTTGAGAGGTGCACGTCAGGCTATGGCGTAGAATCCGTGTCCCCACATACCTACGTACGTACCCACGGCGTCGATTTAAGGCAGAAGCCTAAATCAGCCTTTACCCAAACCTACGTTTTATCACACAGACGCAGTCTGTCAAATATCGTATCTTTTGTCTTGGTCTCTTATTTTATTTGTACAGTACAACTTCTAAGTAGCTCTCAATGTAATTACTTTGTTGTTTTACTCCTTCAGCAACTATCATGTATTGTTCTGTTGTTTTGTCAATTAGTTGGCCCTAATTACTAACTGCATTTGTTTTTAATGTGAAAACAAAAGAAAACCAGCTGGTGATCACATATTTGCATGAGGCACGGGGTTGACCTCATTAACAGAGTGTGTCCTGAAAATCCTCCACTTAATCTTAACAGGTACTTGTATCTGCAATTAACAGAAATATGTCACACAAGTAGGCACTTGTGTAGTTGGATACCACAGGTAGAGACTCTTAGTTCGCATCATGTACCCAGTGCCTGCAGAGCGCTTTGCATCAATACAGAGCAACTTGGAATGACTGCTCCCTATTTTTACAATCAAAGTCAACATCCTGTGTTTTGTCTGTACAGCTGACGCCTCATTATGGTTAGATCACTTAAACCATAATGTTGTCTCCAGGAAGCCGCCAAGTATTCATGTCTATGTTGTCTGAAACATAAAAATTGACATTTCAAACTTTCCTGTCTCAAAAGTTACAAGACAGGATATGGCAGCAGCATATGGTTGCATGACATAGTGTGTATTGGATATAGGAGGGGTGTTTGAGCCCTTTTAATGCAGTTCTTTTAAAGCCTGTCAATTTGCTTTATATTTATTCTCAAAAAGGTGATTTCTTGAATAGATATTACTCTAAGCTGAAAGGTTTCACATCAAATCTATGTGATTTTGATTATCAACATATTTTATAAATCGTTTTCAGTGAAAAACAAACTTGGGCCGGGCTGTTCACTCCAGACGTGCATTTTCTCCGCAGCAGTCACAAAGCCATTCTTCGTCCACTCTACAGAACGTCTCTCTCTTTGGTTGGGGGTGTGTCACTCTCTCTATCTGTCTGTACGTTCATCAGTCTGATAAGTCAAGATCAAAATCAACTTGAACCTGGGTGTTTTATTTTGATTTCTTTTTTTTTTTGTTACAGTAAAAATGCAATGGTCATACATTATGCAACGCTAAATGCAACGAGGAGATATATGCATAAGTTAGAATGGGTTCCAACCTGATCGCTTTAGTGTATTTGTTGGTATTTATAATAATTAGGCAAAACGCCATTTATGTTAATCAGTATTAGAATGAACAAAAAACGTTGCTATCGCTGCAAGTAGGCCATCAGTACTGTAATATGAAATGCTAAGTTTAATGCCTGTAATCCTTCTGCTAGAACAACCTCATGGATGTGATATTTGACAGTTTTTTTTATAGTATATCAAACAAAATTGGTTTAAAGCAAGTAATTATGTGGATTTCATATTCTGCGCACAGAGCCCATACTTTGCATCTTCATTGTTCAGTCTTTTGAAGTACACAGTCTATAATAGATGAATTTGCTGGGACAAAAGGAAGTTACCAAATTGCAGCCTTGCGGACTCAAAGAAATGCAATTACGTGGGAAGACGTAAAAGACTTATGTGTTTCCGTAGTGATACATATTTTTTGTACCTATAAGGCCATTTGGTTTACGTCTAGAACATAACTAGTGTTTTCCTTTTTTGATGTTATTATTAGTGCTGTCAGTTAAACGGGAACCCATTTTAACAGCGTCAATTTTTTTTATTGCAAGATTAAAGTTCTTTTTTGTCCTACCAAACTTTTTTCCCATGCTGTTGCAACAACTAGTAACGCAACCGGATCCAGCTAGACCGGAAACAAAACAAACAAGCACGCCGCTAACACTTGTTTGGGCTTGCGAGCCGGTCAAAGAGTAGTAATGTTAAGTTTAGAGTGGATGGCGAGTGTAACACGCCAAAATGGATGGCATAAAGATTCTAAATGGAAAGTTTACTTTTTAAAAGTTGCCAAATGGTTCTGTTGACCAGACCAAAGTGATCTGTGTGTTTTGTCGTTGTGAACTGAGCTATCATTGCAGCACGTCCGGTCTGAAATATCACTTGATGGCCAAGCACACAGCTGATGCCAGTTTTCCGCCCCCTCGTCAAAGTCTTTTTTTCACCCTTTTATTGATGGACAGTGTTACATTGTGTGAGAGATTTGTTCCCAGTAAGAATGTTACGTGTGAAATTGAACACTTCAGTAGGCTAAATGTCAATGTTGTTTTCAATAAAAAAAACATTTGCATAAAGCAAGCCTAACCACTTTTCCATGTTAAGAGCATTACAATTTGAAAGAAATAATGGGACAAAAAGAAATCAAGGGATATTTAGAATAGAAAAAAATGTGAGATTAATTGCAATTGCTATTAACTATGACATTAATGCGATTAATCATGCTTAAATATTTTAATCATTAAACAGCACTAGTTATCATATGTCTTAGGAAACCTGGAAATAGTTTTCAAAGTGTATTCCAGGGAATCCAGTTTTCTACCATTAAACCCTACTGAGCAGGCTGTAGAACTTGACATCAGCACCTAGCAACCCTGTTTCATGAAATTTATGTTTATATACTTTTGTTACTTTTGTTGATTCAGTGTGTTATGTGAATTATGATAATTAAGGAAGAAACGTTTTTAATGAACATATTTGCCAATTCGCTAAGTATTGTTACTGAACATATTAGTAAATCTAACTGAAATATATTTTCCTTTAATATCTGCTCATAGAAATTAAACATGATTCTTGTTTTTTATGTTTACGTTAAGGCACTCACAGCACTAAGTTAAGGTTAGGAAAACATGTATCCGTGATTAAATCACTTTCCTTTTTTTTTATTTTTTTTAAATGATTAGTTTTTCCTTTGTCAAAGTTCACCACCCACAACTTGCGTACAGTTAGTATGCAATATTACACAAGACAAAATGTAGCCTGTGTAAGTAATCCAGGATACAACGCAATTGGGAAAACAAATTAGTATTATATAAATCTAATTTCTAATCTAATCTTTCTAATCTAATCTAACTAGGAGGCAATGTTGGAGAGTTTTTTTTTATTTTTTGTCGCAAGTTTTCATGTTAACCCCTGAGCAGGACACAATAACTTGACTGTTTGAAGGACACCAGGACATACTGTACATTGTGAAATGATATTGAGCAAGCCAAAGCATTTGGTATCAGCCAGTGTCACTGATAAACATCTATATGGGCTGTACCCATAAAATTCCCCCCCTTGCTTCTGACAGCCACTAATGGTGTTGGATAAGGATATTTGCAATGTTTGACAGAGGACTTAAAGTATACAGAATGCAGAATCAAGAAAAGGAACACAGTGAACAAATGCAAATCTCTCTTGGTTAGCCCAACTAGACAAAGCCAAGCCCTTACAAATCTTAACCCAATCTTCCGTTGAACAAAAGTGGTAATCCTTTATTTATTAATAAAATCAAATTGAGCTTGCGAGACTTTTGGTTTCCGTCTTGTCTATTATGTTGAAACTTGAAACTGTGGAATTCCTTTCAGACAAATTGAAGCCACTTCTTCATGTACGCCCGGCATTTTATTGTAGTTTTAGCAGCGAAATCTCAAAGGCTCATTAGATGTCTCCTGGCTCTGCTCGGCAGCTAAAGGTTATCTGCAATTCATATCTGAAGTAGCAGGCTCCACTCAGATATCACAGGAGATATCATGAAGGTAGGCCACGCAAAACTTTAGGAGACATGGTACCCAAGGAGGACGAATGTTTAATGCCCTTGCTATATTGGGGGACAGAGGTACCTCCAGCCCTTGAGCGCTGTAGCCCCGTCAACAGTTAAACTGATAGGCCACATCATTACCAGGCTTCCACACCACTGTTGCTAGAGGGACAGGCAGGTACCAACAGGGAAAAAGGAAAGAGCAGTGCCTGGGATCAGCTCAGTGTAGCTGGTGGGGCTCAGCTGCCCACATATGCAATTCAAATGCAGAAGCTGGTGTGTTGCGACAGGGTTGTGCTGGACCAGGTACATCTGTATCTCTTCCGGCTCAATGTGGAGGAAGTGGTGAGTGACAGCAGGTGGGGATGCAGCCCCAATTAGAGCAGGGCTGTTGGAGAATGATGAATGGGGCTGGCTTAGAGAGCCTAGGACAAACATAGGCATAGGCAGGCTCGAGATGCCCATAGCTGTCTCACTGAATGAGCATAAACATGCTGAGGGGCTCCTCCATACAAAATAATGCAGCCAGCATCCTCGGGCTTGTGTGTGCTCTCCTGTCTCTTTCCACCTCTCTTTCACAGGCATTGACAGTTATGAGCTCACCTCCTTGACTGGCATGGCTTTGATCTAAATTTAGAGTCATGCAGCTTGACACTCAACCCACTTGTAGATACATATAGATGCAAAATATACACACTGTGTGCACTGTGCAAAATTCAGCCTTATGTTTGTGAGTTGTAATGGTTATGATTGTGTGCAGAGAAGGCTATTGTGTGAAATGTGAGCACAGCCCTCTCACCTGTTGCTAGGGGATGTAATCATGCTGCAACTGCAATATGTATTGGCAGTTTTACTCATTAAAGGTTAGAATTTGTGATTCAAATTCATGTAAAAAATGTACTTTTAAATTTTGATGTTGCTTTCTTTTTTCAAAACATTTAGCTCCATCTCAAAAATTTGAAAATGTCATGAGGACAAATAGATGTATAAAATACTTTGAAGGAAGAAATCACTACACAGTATTTGCAACAAGAAGCACTGTACCGCTGTCAGGAGTAAGTCCTTAAAAAATGTAAATCAGAATTTATAACTTGTGCTGATTAGTGGGCTCTGGCACACCTGCAGGTGAGAGAATATTTTCGAAACCTGAGAGATTAGTAGAGGTTTATAATTCAATTTCATTACTGTATGAAATAGGAGGAGACTTCTTGCAGGCCACCTGTCTACTCCTGTCTTTCTGTGTCATTACCTTAATCCCCCGGAGTTATGGGGGAAAGGCGCTTAGCTCCCCTTCTTTATAATGTAGGGTTGGTTCAACAATGTCTTTGAAAGATAATTATATAAACTTCTTGTTTGCGCAGTTTGAAAAGGATATTGGGTGGGTTTTTGCAGGGAAGGGTGTAGTGCAGCACAGCAGTGCTTAAGATAAAGAGCATACATTTCATCTGTTAATTCCCTCATGAGTTACCTTGCCTTGCATCAGCTAGTGGGTAAGGGTGAATGAGCAAGACATTCGAAGAATAGATAATGTACACTATATCAACAAAGACAAACAGCATTAGTCAACTAAGAGAGAAAGGAAGAAAAAGCGAAGAGTGAGATTGGGGATGAAGTGACGGGATAGAGCACATAAATGAAAGAGAGATGGTTGAAAGTGTTCTGCATTTGTTTTGTTGCACAATCTGCCTCAGAAACTAACCCATATCATCATCATCATCATTCATTTTTACCTATTTTTGGCCCATGGCAGTCATGGGACCTTGGAATTGTCCTAACTTTTCCCCCCTAGACGGCACGCCTGCTTTTCATAATCAATGGTAATCCATGACTCAAATGAGACAAAGAAAATCATTAGCACAGTGAATGTGGATAGCCTCCACTGTATAGCTACTTCCATAAAGCAAAGCTAAGTAATGAGACAGGGTTTTTCAGTTAACACTGCCCACACTCACCAAATGGCAAAAATTACACCATGCAGAGGATGTGTAAACCTAATAGTCCTTCACTTTCACAACAGCAAGTCTTATAAAAAGATTGCCATGTTTACCAATTTAACACTGATATGTACCATGAAAGAATACAAGCCATATTTCAAGTTTTTTAAATTTTGGATGAAAATATGACAAGAACAGACTGAAAGATGAATACATAAGAATTCTAATACAGAAATATCATAACTAATTAAACTATTAACAAGGACACAATAATAGCAAACAAAAGCCAGTCAAGATTTGCTAACATATGGGAAATAGCTTATAAGCTGCAGCATTTGCAGTGTTTGTAAATACTTTCATTGCTAGTCTAATTTTGCATAACAAAAATGTGTGCAATTATTGGAAGTAATATTTCTAGAATGGAGAAGAAGGGCTATTAAACCAGACATATTGATCATGGACCTAACTGTATTTTACTAATACTAACATATAATGAAGTCATCACTATCTTTTTGAATTATAAATTAATATTTCATCTATAAAATATCAGAAAGCAATGAAGTATGCCAATCATAAGTCCCTGTAAGGTGACATATTTAAATGATTTGTCCAACCATCAGTGCAAATACCACAATGTTATCATTGATAAAATGAAAGAAAAAGCACTTTGAGATGCTGAAACCAAGAACAGTTGTCTTTTGACTTGATAATTGGTTCTATGTGTTTATTTCATTATCAAAATTAAAAATATCAGGATCAATTTTCTTACATCATTCAATTGGCTTATTGTTTCAACTATAATCACTACTTAACACCATATGTTAACTGACATTAGTTGGCTTTAAACACAGAGCAATACACGATTTTTGTTGCGGAAAATGTAGTGATTTTAATAAATGTCCAAGGTACGAAGCGTTTATGTTCTCTGGGCACATCTCGAAGTGTGATCATAATGTAAGGGATTTCATTTAACAACAGGAAAGTACATTTATAAGAGCTTTACTTTTAATTTATTGATCTAAAGACATGCACAGAGTTTCAATTCAACCTTTTGCTAAAGTCATGATTTTCACCTTGTGGAGGTGAAGGTTGGGGTCTCCAGGCTGACAGGCTGATAATCCCCCCTCCAAAACGTTTGTGTTCAAACACTAATCACCGCCCCCAGCATAATTGACTGATCCAAGTTTGGCTCGGGTTAATTTATGTGCGCAAAAACAGGAAAGCTTAAAGACAATCCTGGGGTGTCATCTATGTGATAGATCGCTCCCCCGTGCCCTTGTTGCTGCGTGAAGTCTCATATGTTTACATATCTAGATTTGACAGCCCGGGTGTTAAAATACAGGCTTCTAGGCATTTTCATCCAGTAGTGCCTCCCACACCTCAAAGCGCTTAACATACATGCCTATGTATATTAATCACAAGCTTGCGTCGTACTAATAAACATGCACTTTGTGTTCTTTGAGACATGTTAAACATTTTCATGTTCAAAGATGTATATTGGGAATGTTCATTTAAGGGAATTAACATACATTATACATGATACATTAGTACAAAAGAGGCCTTGGATTCTGCTATAAGCCTGTTTGGCTTGGATGGACGATTGAACATGTCTAAATTATAGATACAAGGCATTCATGCTGCAACTTATTCATTCACATTTTGCCTACATACAATTTTCATATATTTATAACTTCATAAGAGGTAAACACAGGTCTATAAGGTCTTAATAAGAGATTAAATATATGGTGGTGATGAGGATGAGTGGTGCTAATTTTATATCTGCTATTATGGATTCAGTCATATTCTGTTCTCTCTATAAACCTTGTTTAAAAGGATTGCGAATAAAATTAATGACTACTATGAGCCATTATACAGTATAATGATAATCATGTCTATTATAATATACCTGGAATCCATTTAAATTTTTTCCATTTGGCCCTGCTGCTGAAGGTCGATATTTCTAGACACAGAGTGGGCCGGGACAAGGAACAGCTTGTGCAGAATGTATGCAGTATTCAAAAGGTTTGCCTACTGTATATCTAACTTATTTTTATTTTGGCGGGGGGCTGTCCGATCACAACTGCATTTAAAGAGTGAGGCTACTATGGTCTGGGTGAATGCTCGATTCTCAATGGCTGCGGGGTGTCCATTAAAATATGTTAATGGACACCTAATAAGTGGTTCCAGGCCAACAGTGGACCATCATTTCTTCATGAAAATATTGATATTGATTTGGGGACATTGACCTAGCTGGATAGGTAGCTAGTTTTGTTGTTAAACATACTGTCAAATTTTATTAACTGTTTGTCAACCGTACGCAATGTTACTGACTTTACATCTTGCTAGCATAATGTTAGCTTTCTAGCTCATAGCTGAGCTAAAGGGTTCTACGAGCTGAGCAGACTAGAACTATCTCCAATTGCCAGGTCCTTTAAGGTTCATCCTATTTACTGGAGTAGTGATATACTTTTCCATTGCATAAGAAACGTATGGGATGGTAATGAGTGTTCCAGGAATTAGTCAAACTCACAGGTGTTACCAGGCAAACTGAGTTATAGCTTGTGAGAAACTTTAGATTATGATTGCGAAACGCATTAAAAATGTTGTTCATAATTGTTTTATTTTGCAAGAGACCATGGTAATAGTGGGATAATACTGCGTGTCGGACAGTTCTGGCCTGCCTGTTGTCCATTATTTCTGATAATGGACACCTCATCACTTACCTATCCTTAATTGTTAAACAACTTCTATGAAAAGACCAAAAGCAACAAAACATTAGTCCATCCTTTAATACTAAACGTCTTTCCTACCGTGTCGGTGGCTCTAAGCCAAAAGCCTGTTTGATCCTACTGAAGACATACATCTTTAAAAACTGGAAACAAATATATAGTTTTAAAAGGCTAAATAACGGTATTAGTAAGATCAATTCATTTTTAGTTTGGGTCTTTTCGCCGTTTTTGTTAACCAGTAAGATAAATATAGAATATCACTAGAGCATATCTGTCATCTGCTTCCTGTGTTTACACTCAAAACAACCTTGAGTATCAAGCAATCAATCAATTACTTTTTACAAGATGGAAAAAAGTTGGAGGGTCAGATGAGGTTGGATAAGGACTTGGAGAGGATTTCTGAACTTGAAGGATTTTCTGAAAGAGTGGCAGGGCTCTCTAACTTATGGCAAGGTAGTAAACACTTCTTATGCTCCGTGTTATCAGGAGGACACCAAGAGGGAAACAATCTATTTTTTCTAAACCATATCTCCGAGAAATTACATTATATACTACTAACTTGCAACAGCAAATACATTGTGAGAGGAATGCAATGCTATATCAGGATTTTTCTTTTTTTCAACATAATGATCTATGCTAAATACTGAAAAGTCGAAAGTGACTTGAAGCATGAGATACAACTTGTTTACTTTTATTTATATGGATGTTGTTAAGCCTATTTAAGGGGTGCTACATGATAATAATAAGAACAATAATGGTTGGATTTTTATTAGATTTGTTACAGTGCACTCTGTCACTAACCATGGTGAATCTTCCTTCACCATTCATTTGTGTGTGTGTCGGTGTGTGTCGTCGTGTAGAGGTAGTAGTCAAGGCCACACCCCTAGCCTCCACCTTCCAGCATCTAAAGAGCACCATGACATGGGACCTTTAAAAGCAGAGAATCAAAGATTCTGCAACTGTATCAAGCATCTCATTATCGCTAACGTATCCTTGTTCATATGCAAGATGCAACAAATGATTTAGCCTACATCCAGAAAATAACCAAAAAGTGGGATGTTAGACAGAAGTAAAAATAGTTGTTTTGTTTTCAAGACGATGCACCATCTTGTTGCATCGGTATGAACTGGTAGCTCTCAAAGCGTTGCAGACTGGAGAGTTGCAAGTAACTGGAGAATTCACCTAAGTATATACAGTACATAAAGTAGTCTTTCATTCCTTCCGCCATCAGGTTATTATATTTAGACAGTAACCCACTATAAATAGGATCCTTATCAATAACTTTATCAACATCAATCATTTTTGATTTAAATCATACATTGTAAGCAGCTGTGTTGTCAAATTTCATTATGACCTTACAATTCTGGTTCTTGGGTTATGCTGTATGCAGGCCAAACTACACAGCGAAATTACACTCTCATGGAACCAATCCACAGTGCAGTTACAGTAATTAGTGTAACTAAATAGCATTCTTTGGACAAATTCTCTTATAGAGAGAGGAATTTGATATGCTATTACTTAAATTATCACACATTTACATGAGCAGACATATACTGTAGCATTTGAGTTATTGGCTACAGAAGAACCCATCAGGAGAAAAGTCTGGCCTTAGTAAATTCCCCCATGTAGCTTTGATGTGTCTAAAAGCTAACATCACAGTAACTTTTGTTGAACAAATTAGAAATGGAAGAAGAGAATACTATATGTCACTTTTTACTTGTTAACATATTGGTTTTGTGACTGGTTGTTGATATAACTCCCAATTTCAACCGGTTGCAGAACATCTGCGGATCCGCTCCGGAACAGCGGCAAAGTCATAACGTATTCTATTAAAGTCAATGTGTGTATTTCCACTGACTGCAGATTGGCTGCGTTGCGACTCCGTCCCAGCTCCGGTGATCCCCAGCCCTCCGGAGCAGATACGCGGAGCTTCTATTTTTGCTGGATGCCAAAAAAAAGTATGGTTACAGCAGCAAACATACATCAAGGCAGCTAGGCAAGGCAGCTTTATTTGTATAGCACATTTCAGCAACAGGGCAATTCAAAGTGCTTTACACAAAATCATTAAAACAGATAAAACACAAGTACAAACATCAGTCCCACAGCACAGAATATAAATAAAAATGAAATACTAGGATACAATATACTGTACATACATACAATTTACAAGAAATAATAATGATAATAATAATAAAATATATATATATATTTTATATAAAAATATAAGAACAAATATTTGAATATATAGAGGATGGGAAAACAAAATGCGCAACTGCTTAAATAGTATGCTAAAATGTATGCTAACATGTTATAAACCAATTGTACAGGTTGCACTTGTAGTGCAGTATTGTGGTGTCTCAGAGTCTTATCCAGCACCCAGTGAAGACGTGTTACATAGTTGTATTGCCTGTGGTAGGAATGATTTCCTGGAGCGGTCCGTGCGACATCGAAGCTGTCCGAGCCTCTTAGAGAAGGTGCTCCTCTGTTGGAACATTGTGGGGTGGAGAGGGTGGTCAGAGTTACCCATGATAGAGGACAATTTGTTCAGTGACCTCTCCACCACAGTTTCACATTTGCATGTCCGTGGTTGCACCACTTTTCACTCACATACAGTGTAACCCCCCCCCCCCCCCTCCATTCTTCTTAGGGCTTTCTTTACGTTCCTGTCCGCCCGAACCGTCAAAAAGCTGGGTACCGCCACACCATAGTTCGGGATGTGAGAGTGCAGCCATGTCTCGGTAAAACACAGTAAGCTGCACTCGCTGAACTCCCTCTGGGTTTTGATGAGCGCTGCAAGTTCTTCCATCTTATTCCCCAGAGACCGTACATTTGGCATAATGATTGCTGGAATGGCAGGCTTATGTTTTCTTCTTCTTCTCCTTACGTTTTTTTCTTCCTCTGCAACCCAGGCTTCTCCTTCGTAGTTCCTTCGGGATTTCAGGTTTGGCCCTTGGCAGCAGCACAGGTCCACACAGCGCTATCAGCTGACCGCATGCGTAAACAATAGCCCCGCTGCCTTGTGCATAGCACGCAGTTAAAAAAAACGACTAAGGTAAGATTAAAACTAAAAGAAAAGTTCGGAAGTTTAAGGCCCCATCCTCAACACAGATGTACAACACTTAAAGACTAAAAATAAATAAAAACGAAGTGACTAAAACACACTAAATACATAGAATCAAGAGCTGCTGCAAAAGGCTACTGCACAACACAGCCCCATTTTGCAATGGGACAGGAAGTCGAGCACAGGAACAATATAAAAAATCTGGTTAATTTGCTAAATAAAATAGACCGTGCTCACAGCGGATCACATTACCCTGGACTACACCTTGAAAACACAGCACAGAGTTGTTTCCCCTTTACTTGTCTGGATGGAAACAAACTATTCTACGTTAATTTGTGCAAACGCGTGGGTCCTCGAGACTTCAGCTGTCAGTCATGGCCGCAGCCACAACAAATCCAGACCTGGTGAGTATTGACGGACGGCGGAGCACGAAGCCAACACACAGCGGAGACGATATACAGATGTTCTGCAACCGGTGGAAATTGGGGTTAAGTGTAGCTCTAATACAGTAACAAAAGATGTGAGTGTAAATATTTTGCAAACGAAAGTTACAAATACGCTGGAAGCTTAGCACACCCTGTCTTTAAATCCTAGTGACGTTCCTGATTCAACTAAAACCTTTTGTTACCTAGAACTTGACCACAAGTGGGACTTGAGATGCAAAGCCTGGCCTCCTGTGTAGTTCTGTACTTTCGGCAGTACACACACCATCCACCCCGAACACCTCCCTCCAGCTTCTGAAAATAGCACTTTTTCACTCAAAAAGAAAGTTACCACTGAGGCACAAATGATGTGCCTAGATTCTGATGTTCCTCGAAATATATTTGCCAAAACAAAAATATAAGTGTATAATTGTAGTTTCTTAGAAGCAAGCTTACCCTTCAGCTTCACAACAGAAGTAGAACACATAAACGCAAACGCATAAAAACAACAGCTAGCTATTCTGGAAGGCCAACGCTGCTAATGATTCTTTTCTTTTTTTGATGAGTGACTATGATTTTGGAAAATGCCAACATTAAGTTTGGATAGTGTAAATTGCTAACAGACAACCTTTTTTAATTGTTCACACATTGTTTGTACATATCTGATCTAGGAGCAGCAGACGCTGAATGTGTTATGAACGTATTTGATCTTCATGTCACAAAAGATTAAAATTGGGTCGCTACCTTCTGGTGGGCAGGCACAGCTGTGGATTTGGGACGTAATTAGTTGTCTGTGCACTGTTTGTTCAGAGGTAAGAATAGTGCAAGATGGCTGCAAAGGTGTCGTAGATATAAAGAGAGACTGTGTCAAATTGCCACTCCTACCAGTTGTTCCCAGTAGCCACAGGCTCAGTTCCTTAGTCAGAGAGTAAAAAAACCAATTACACAGTCTTGCATATCCAGCTGCCATTCTAATGAATCACCGCCACCCAAAAAGAACTAATTTGTGTTGTTGTACTGTGAGCATGATTGATGAGCATGCTCTGGGTTGCAGTAAAGGATACATAGTTCAACAATGCTGCTCTATTTCTTAAGAAAAACTAAAAAAAGAAAATTGTCTTTAATCTTCAACTCGCTGTTCAAATCTATTATTGATATAGATGTACCCATACTTTAATGCATGAACAGAATTCCTCCCAAGCAAAAGCCAAAAATAATTATTGTTTCTGTTGCCGTTGTTTTTGTTCAACACTACAGAAACAAACATTTGACAAACGCTCCTCCTTGAAATCATGTGAAGCAGCTGTCACTTGTGGTTGTACAGTCTGAATTTATTCCAGTCGAGCAGTGTCTGTATTGCCACCCTGCTGATTCTTCATTGTAGCTGACTACAATGAAAGCTAAACTACTCTCTTCCCCATTCATGTCTCTTCACACATGAGTGAGGGGCAGCTGCTTTTTTAAATTATACCTGACAAGAACGCCCCCCGTCCCCGCAGAGATCATGTACTAATGATGCTGTGCTTGGGGTGCATTAGCCTACTTTAGCTGGTGGCGTCACACCTTGATATTATGCTCTATGCTGTGATATTTTATGTTTGCTTTGTAGTTAATTGGAACCTGTCCCACAGTTCTTTATGCCCATCTGTTCTTTCAATTTTCTTGGAGTGTAGAAGAATTGTTACATACTAACAGATTACAACACAAACAATACAGCTTGCAAGCACAAGCTGTCTTTGCAACAGGGAGAGAAAGAACCAATGGTGACCTTATTGTTGAGTAGGGGCAGATCTGACACCACAGACATCACATTGATATTAATATCTATGAGAAGCCTTTACCTTTTGAGTTATCGCTCTAGCGGTCAAATGCCTTCCAGGAGCGAGGCACAGCTGAGAACATGAATGTTTAACAAGACTGCTGCATAGTTCACCTCAATGCCAGCCTCCAGCTCTGAACTGAATTATTAACCACTGCACGCCTGGTCCACATTCCTACTGAGATTACATGTATACGTCTACACTCAGCAGATAGTTTAGAGGCAGCAGTTGAAATTCAAGACATCCCTAATGCAATTACACCCTCCACAAGAGACCATGGTGGCAGTTTTTTTTTTTTTGCAAGGAACGCAAATAGAACAAAGACACACTAAGTACAGTTGGGGCGATACAGACACCTGGCAACAGTGATTCATTGTGGTTGATCATACTGATATAAAAGAACAAACAGGCAAATATTTACAGTATGTGTCAAACTACATTTCATATTTATAGATAAGCATGTCTTACTTGGTGCTTCCACCCAGAGCGACAACCAGGGACAAGGAGTGGTACTCATTTATTTTAAATGAGTGCTGGAAGAAAAGGAGCAACAGAGTGCAGTGACAAGACAGTAGGCAGACATCTCAGTGACTTGTCAACAGTAGAATGTGGAGTTGAGTTCAACTTCATGCAAATGAGCAGTGTTGCAATCCAACAGCGGACAATTGAGGGGCAGCTGTGCTACCCTTTTGTTCCTCCACTTCTTCAACTTTTTTTGACTTTAGTTACTATCCCGCTGTTCCTTTCAATTTCAAATATAAGAAAGGCTCATTTTAGTCATAACTGCTTTCCCTGAAGGATACAATGTGTTTCTGCATATTTACAGGGATGTCACTAACCAGAATAAATCATGGTGGAAGGTATCCATGGTCAGGGGGATCCACAGTGAGCTTTCTTAGAAGATATTACAATTTCCTTATGAATTTATAAGCAAATAATGTTACCTAAAGTAAATAAAGTATAAATGAATGCATATTTGTACATATATCTCCACAGTATGGACAGTAATGCCAACAACTCACAGGAGAAAAGGCAGTCACAAAAGACACCACCCCCTTACTTTGACGATGATGTTGGCAGATTTACATGAAATGCTTAGTGATTCCTAAAACAATGGTTTCTTGATTTCAGACAAAGGCAGAAAAAAACAGCTTTTCATTTCTAGCTGGTGACAACTGTTGCTTGCATTTTGAACAGTTAATTTGCAAAAACATAAAAGCCTTTCTTAAAATGATATAACTAATATTCCCTTGATTGCACAATAAAAAAACGGATTTTATGAAAATGTATTTCATTTGTATCTCTTTTTTTAAAAAACAACCCAGCACCAGTTTTGTTTATATTCCCTGGATTGCACACTGACCTTTTAAAATGTCAAGCTGATAAGAACCTTATATAAAATAGTAAATATGCGCTTGATGGCTACGTACCTCATACCATTTTAATAGACTGGACTAAAGCTGCACATCCCAGGCAAAACATCTACATACTCTCTAGTTGATGATCCATGTAGAAGACAAGAAAATAATGCAATAATATCTTTAATAATGGTGATCTACATGGATGAACAAGATTGTTTTGCTGCAGTACCATGCACGGCCACTGGGAAATTAGCTGTAAGGCCAAGTGGCAGCGCCACCTCCAGCTCTCAATAGATCTTTGGGAGAAATTCAAAGCTGGACTGGCCTGCCCTGCATAGTAAATGTTGCTACGCTGTGATTGGACAATCACCATTTGAGCAAGGGTTTAGCAAACACTTATTTGGCACATGTAATGACAAATTCTCTGCTGGTGTAGGTGGATAGTAACACTGTAGTATGTTCAAAAAATAAATCACCAAAATCTACTTTTGGCCTGGTAGATAGAGATTATATTTTCTCTGTCCTCCTTCCTCTTCTCCCACCGAGACACACACACACACACCTACCATCTGAATAGAGAAGAGCGTTAATAGTTTACCTGCTGCACCAATGGAATCACATTTGGATTGTAATGGAGGAACCCATGCCATACATAATGAACAGAACTTGCCCCATATGTAGCCGCTATGAAGTCCAGATTAGAATGGGCAAACCAGGAGTTGACAATTGGCAGCTGCATTAAAAAACAGCTCTCTAATAGGCTGTGGATAGGAACATCCCATCCATGACTGACTGTGACAGCTATTCTGCTCTGCTTCAAAGCAACGCATACATTCTCCTCACTCCAGCACCAGGCCTCATTTTCACCAACTGCCTCAAAAACAAAAAAAGACATGGATGGCAGCCATCTCAACCTCCAAACCAACCACCCACCCGTTTTCTCTGGTACAAACCTGTTGTCTGTTACCACTGAGAGTTACCTTTACATGGTAATTGCTCGATCTGTCTGGGAAGCGATAGTAATGAATGCAGAATGTAACCTTTGTTGGCATGGAAGAGCTCAGGTGGAGTGGCTTCTTTTGTGGACGATTGAAGTGATGCGGAGTGAGAGGCCAGTGTGGTACGGTAAAAAATCAAATACGCAGGCATACTGTTCATAAACATCATATGCTCTACTTACACTGCTGGAGGCACCTTGTAGTGGAGCATGAAATACAGTTGGCTTCCCCAGGCGCTGATACAATTGAGAAATGTTACATGTTAATATACAAGTTAATATGTTGGCCTACTCCACCAAATAGCAGCATATACTGTACAGTACTCCACTCACTGTACACCCATATATGAACAGTATATATATATATATTGCCAGAAGGGATTGTGCTACTTCAGAGAGATTCACTGTAAAGACATCCATTGCAGAATGCATGTTCTCTTTACTGTGGTGGTGATGAACATTGACTAAAGGTTTGGGTTACAGCACTCTATGATAGAATTATGAGAAACACTGTATTTTCTACCTTGTTCTTAGGCTTTAATAATTAGAGTAGGGGTACTGAAAAAACTCCCTAGCGGAGTTTTACTCGCTTGCTTTTTGTTGTTACGGTATGCTTTGGACATAACGTTAACTGACCACGTGATGTAAATAAAAATCTATTACCTATACTAATATAATTAGGTGACAATAAGACACCACAAACCTGATCCCCTGATATTTCTCAACAGCTGAATAAAGAAAAGCATCTCCAGTGACAAGTCCTATAATCTTAATGTTTTACCACATTTCCAAATTAGATTGATTTATAAACCACCAGTAAATGTTTAATTTGTCCACTCTGGTCTGGGATTTACCAAATAAAACCATTGCAATATTGTGACTGTGTTGGTTTCACATCATCCAATAGGTCTGTGCTTTAACACCAAAAAGCAAGACAAATGTCAACAGTATGTTGTGAAAACAAGAAATATATTGACAGTAATAATCTCTCTCTGTTCTCAGACACAGCAGAGTAACAGCCTAAATGTCAAAATGCCCTCACATGAATCCGTGTGTGCAACCGGGCTGAGTATTCTCACCTGCAGATATTAGTGTTGTTCCCTCACTTCACCCTTCAGCTGCATTCGGTTTGCTTGGTTAGGCCATTGCTCACATGCACAGAGAAGGGGGAAAGGCTGCTCAGTCAGGTGTTTTCTGGCAAGAGAGTGGGTAAAAATCTCAAAAGAATGGACTGAACTTTGAGGACAAGCTCTGCATCTAAAGCAAGGCATGAAAAGTCCCAAATCATCAAACTGCAATCCTGTAATTGCTGAGAATTTGGGTTTTGGGGCCTGTAATGGAAACAACTGAGAAAATGTTAAGCAACTCTTCGCTAATAAGAAACACATTCTTGCAAAGAAGGTTATTTTTACAATGCTAAGCTAACCTGTGCTCATAGAACAAAGGAACACAGCTACTAAATACTAAGCTAGCTCGTAACATTAATGGTATTGTCTCCTCTTCCTGTGTGATGCATTTAACGTGAGAGTGAGAACTATGCTTCCCTGGACCTATGCTTACTTTCCTACCTCAGAGGGGTTGTGCTGTGCTAAACTGACTCACCCAACTGCTGTTTCAGTTTGTGCTCCTGAGCCAGGCTTGCTTACTTTAGTGACCACGCCATCTTGAGCAAACTCTGTTCTGGGTCTGCTTTCCGTTGTCTATCGGCGGAGCCGGCCTGCTCTTAATGTTGTATTTCAGGTTTTAAAGGTGTATTTATTTATCTGTTTATGTAAAAGGGACAATGCACATCAATTGACATTTTTGTTGTTTACACTCAAAATGTAAACGATCCACATTTAGCAAAAAAACTTGTTTTCATCTGTAGTCCCTTGGCAGGTCAACACATCATTGTATTACATTACTAAAAAGAATGTAAGAGAGATAGAAAACTAATTAATTATGGAGAAGAAGAGAAAAGTTGTGTTGTGGGAAACATTGAACATTAAGAAAATGTATGTTCAGTTAAAGTCTTTTCAATAAGAATCCATCTTCCAACATGTTTGTCTCCAGCATGTGACCTGTAACATCTGTCTGCTTACCTCTCTCCGCCTGTGCATCTTGAATACAATTCCTCAGTCGATCTCCACTCCTGCAATGGCGGAGTTAAATCAGCACCCCCTCATGTGAGGTGTCAGTCTGACCTTGTCCTAACCCCGCCCACTTCTCTAAAGACAATACACGGATATCATAACATTACAAACAGTAGTTTTGCTAAATGTTGCTATAGGCGCAAGACGAGTCTTATTAATAATGTTAAGCCTAGCCTAACCTTTATCAAATGTTCTTAGTCATTGTCCTGTAAAATGTAGATCTAGTACAAATATACATTATCATCCAAAAGTTTAGATTCACATATGTATTGATGTTTTTCTTCTTGTCTTCAATAAAGCTTATTTTAATTTATAGCTAAAACAGTACAATAAAAACACCAAATGTAATAATAATTATTAATTTTTTTTTGTTTTCCAGTCCAGAAAAGCGTAAGTGACCCTTGATCCTTATTGAACCACAACGGCGCAATTGGGCTTTAAATATTTTGGGAACACTTTTTTTCTTTGGGCCCCCCGCAGTCTACTCTGGTACGATCAAATACATTCAAACTAAAATTAGTCAGTCCATTGCATGTTAATCTGATATTCTGTAATCCAATTCCAACTGCTAATTCCAATATGCTACCCAGATCTAAGTGCATTATTCAAGTTATTCAAGCTATTCAAGTTTTTATATGCATGCCCCTTGTCCTAATAATGTTAAGTATTAGATATTTTTAACACACTTTAACTGACCCCTAACTATAAAAAAGGTGTACCAACAGTCCAGTGGTTGTAATTTGAGTTTCGTGCTAACCATTGTATAAACTGAAAGCGAGGAACACAGTTCTGGAGAACAAAGAGGGAATTTTGTTAAAAAAAAAACTTTGGACGTTCTACTTGCTTTCCTCTACTCAGACTTCTGAAGCCTCACGTTAGCTTTGGCTAAAGTTCAGGTTGCACCTTTCCGCAGAATGACTAACTGTGGATTTTGTCCTCCCTCTCTCTTACATTGGAGTTGTGTTAGGAGGAGATCTTTATCACGGCTAGTATGGACAGGAGGATAAATTACAGCAACAAAAACTATATAAATGCCAATGAGGGTCTGTTGATTTAAGACAGGCATTACAAATGTTAACCTCTTTTTTAGAATACCTATTTGATGGTTTGTTGCAACAGTTTCAAAAAGAGTGGACAAAGATGACTTAGTGAATGGATATTTTTCTGATCAAGAAAAGTGATCAGGTCAAGAATTTGACAACTTTTTATGCATTTTGTCATTGAATCAGGAAATACCCTCTTTTCAGATTTTCATCTGACAGGCAGCTTTCTGTTTTTGCTGTTGGCTGTGTTTTCCATTGATAGAGTGGGCCGGTCAGGAGCATAAATGAGTACACGGTTCGCACAGCCGGCAGGTCACTACCCAACTGGGAGCCCTTAAATGAGTGCAACCTTTAAAAGAACTGTTGTTTGCTGAACCAAAAAAACCTGTGGTTACAGTGGAGAAAAAAAAGAACAAGTACTTTTTGTTGTAAGCACTAAGATACCACAAACAAGAACCTGCTGCTGATCATGCCTGACAGTCTGGCAGGGCAATTTGACAAAGATTTACAGATGTATCAAACATTTCTGATTTTTGTTGAGTTGTTGATCTGCTTTTTAGTATTCCATTATGAAAGCAGCTCTGCTTCTTCAGCCGTTGGTGCCTCGTGGCCTTTGTTACATCAAAATGTAGACTAAACAATCAGGGTGACGTGAATGAGGCATTTTCTATAAACTTTACTTGTTAAAGACGAACCCGTGACTATTATTAGAGTTTTCATGCTGGGATTTTAATTGGGTTTCAGTTAAATGCAGACCCACAAGCATTTTGCAAATTAAGTAATAAACGGCCTAAATCAGTCCTTGGCTAAAAAAGCAGCAAGGACACAAAGGCAAACACATTCCCATGTCTTAGTTTGAAATTGATTTTGCAGCACTAAGCACTAACTAATAATTAACTAAGTTTATTAACTATCATACAACTTTCAAGAGACATTTTCTAGATGATTAACAGTCAGGTAAAATCAAACACAGTTGCTTACTTCTAACCCATTGACAATACACACTTTTGACTAAATAGCTGCTTAAATACTGCAGAATTAGGTTTATATTTATACACAACGACCATTTATTGGCAGAAAATATAATGTGCTGGATTATATTTTATAATAATATTAATAATGTTTAACCACTTAGTTAAGGAAAGTCGTTGGATACTGGTTACATATTCGACTTTAATTCTGTTTGAAACATCCTTTCATTGGCACTAAAGGCAAAGACAGAATACGTGCTTAATAAATGTAATTTATATTGTAGTGCGCAGGGTTGGTATTCTTTGGCGATTATTTGTGGTTTAATTTTCTTTTTTAAGCTTTGTTCTTGAAGTATACTAAGGAATGGCTTCAATTAGCAACCAGCTAATTAAATGGAAACATTTGTGATAAAGAAAAATCCTCTTGCAACCAGTAGTTGGTGTTGAACATTATGTTGCTATTAGCAACACCATCCATTGCAGTAATTAGAGATTTTAAATTACTTTTCTGCTGTTGGTTTAGTGCTAACCAAGCTGGCTGCTACACTAGCTGTCTGAGGCTGAACTCTGTCTTTTCTATGTTTACTAGATTAATTACTGTGTTAATTACTGTTGCCCTTTCTTTATGATACTTTGTTTTGTCCTGGCATGAGGGGAAATGTAGTTTATTTGTCAGTAAGGCTCTACTTTTTTTGTTGTTGTTGTTAGTGTTATTTATTTTCAAATTTATGCTGTAACTCTTGTTTGCAGAGTCTCGTCTTCTCTTATTGGTAACCATGATAATAGGATTTATTTTTTAATAATAATCAGAATACAATTTATTTATATAGAATTTTTCATGGTACTCAAAGACCCTTTACAATAAAGCAAATACATTTAGCACATTAAAAACTGATAAAGTAAATTTACCAACACATAAAAACAAGCATTAAAGTGAAACAACAAAACCCGCAACTAACCATGGATAAAATGTGAAACTATTGTAGATGGAAGGCTAATCTGAAGAGTTGTGTTTTAGTGAGTGATTTGAAGGTGTCCGGGGGCCTTTTGCACGGAACCTGGATGAGTGGTTATGCCGGGATATTCAAGTTATCCTGGATGAATTTACCTTTGACTTGGTTGCACGAAACCAGGTTGAACCCTGCCAAGTAACCATGGGGATTTATTTTTGCGGCTAGCCTGGACCAGAACAGGCTAACCGCGAAGCTAAGATTAATTCTGAAGCCCCGATCCGACATAAGCGTGTTTAGCAGTTATTCCGTTGTCTTCTGAAGGTGTTATGCTTTATTTTTTTATTAAAATATATTACTTGTCACTACTGTTGTCCCGAGTTTGATTTACTGTAAATCACTACTATTGCAGTTAGATGGTTAGAAATGGTTGCACTGGCACCTAGATGCGAAGTGACAATCTGGAGAGTCTGGACTTCTCCCGGTGGAACGGTAGTGTGTCGAGGCTGCCTGCCTGCCGGCAGACCTGTGCATCGCATCAGTGTCGACTCTCTCTGTAAAAGTAGAGATGAGCAGGGCGGCGTCCATGGTCTGTGCAGCTTCAGGTGTATACAGGCCGTGGTCAGGAGATTAAGTGGGACAATGTGGAGATTTGCCCATATGATATTAGTGGCAGACTAGTCAGAGACCAATACATTCATATTTCGTTTTCTTGTTGCTTGTCCTTCTCTAATAAAGCATAGTTTGTGTTACACCTTAATATGTAGGCCTAATGTTTTATTATAGCTTACTTTGGTTTCCTAACCTTCTCAATAAGTCTCACATCCCTGGACCAATAACGAGGCCTATATACGTAGATAGTGTAGTCTACATTCATCACACCCGGAACACCGCAATTCTTCTTAATCTTTTTTATTTTGGTGATGTCACTTGTCAGAAGAATAAAACAACCTTAATATTGTTTTACATATATGCTCACAGCATGTATTGAAGTCACTTACTACTTTTTCTAGTTTTTTGTCCCTTACTGATTTTTCTGTATGAACATTAATTGTACAAAGAATTAGACATAGCTTATAGAGATTTGTGCATATGGTTGTTAAACAGGTTCTCGCGTTGTGAATAAGGGTTTGAAATTAAGCCTAGAGTCCTTAGGGTACGTTTCTCAAGGAACATTAATTCCCTCCTCTCACTTTTAAGGCAAAGTAAATTAAATAATATTACATTTCATTTAAATTGTGCTTTACATGGTAGGCTACTCAAAAGATACTTTAAGGTAAAACCAGCACATTTATTACATAAAAACAGATACAGCAATAAAACCAACACATGAAACTAGCATATTTAAAGCAATTAAAACAGTGCAGCCTACAACTTAAAAAAATGTGGAGTGACTAGTATGCTAAGTAGATATTTTTACATCGTTACACATTCAGTCGGTCCGCTGTAGTCTGTTGGGCTTTTAATCAACGTTTGATAACAGCTGTATTTCCCTTTTTGCATATTATATTCTTCACCTCCTCATTGCTGTCCACTAGAAGCTGCTGCTCATTGATTGAAAGATATGCCACATGCGTCTTCTCCATTTCTGCATCAGTAAATCTGTGATCGATACCGTGGTCTATTTAAGAAAGCCATGAACGTGCACTAATCCCAGCTATCAACACCTGGCTTGACATAGCTTCACCTGTTCATCCTGGCTCGGCAAACGTGCAACCAATTTAGCCGCGATGAGCGGATCACACTGAGTCAAGCTACGCTTTTTCACTTATCCTGGATATCTTTATTCTACTTTCGTGCAACAGGCCCCAGGTCAGTCCAGTCATGGATGTGTATGGGTAGAGAGTTCCAGAGGGAGGACGATGCAGTGGTGAAAGCTTTGTTACCCCAGGTTGGGTGCTCTGTCCTGAGTGGTGGGAAGAGGAGCTTTCTCTCAGAGGTACCAATACATTTCACTCAACTCGTCTCGCAGTTGTTCAGTGTTTTCAAACTTCAATGGCCACATTTTGTTTGACGTGTGTTTTACTCACTGCAAAGCTGTGCACCTGCAGTATGTACAAAGGGAGAGCAGAAGGTTAGTGCTTACATTTTCTCGGTTATCCTTCCTTTTCTTTTTGTGAAATTAATACCTGGAATACAATTTGGCATCTTCTGCATTCAATGTTAAACAGAGTAAAAAGACAAATTTACAATTTAGTAAGACTTGCTTTTGATTACCATACTATGAGACTACAGATGGTATTAATTCACTAGTGTTTTAGTGAATGCCTCCTAAGATGATTGTAAAAGACCGCGCATTCTTTAAAAAACAGCAACCCCAAACTTTGACTGACCACAGTAATTCTGTGAAGACCACCCTGGTTTACCTTTGTGTCTTAAACCTATAACCTGCGAAGCTATAGAGGCATGAGTCTTCATTTGAATTGTGACCCTAACTTGCCTTCTACAACGAAGCAAGATTAAGTGCTGGCATACGCCCTGTATCAAACGTTGTGTTGTTCTGTCTTCAGATAAAGATTTGCAGTGTAAATTATTCCGGTTATAAAAACCTCCATCACAAGTATACACACCGATTTGATCTTATTTTTCTCATCACTATGCTTAGATTGAGTCTATCAGCTATTCCCCAAATGTCCGACATTCATATCTGTATCCATTTGACAAGTTTGAAGGAAGAAGAAAAAGCTTTTTTGATGATAATTAGGGCTGAGTATAAGACAGCAAATTTTTGGATTCTGGATGTCTTTAAATTATTCCACTTGTGCATATCCAAGTCTAAAGAGCTATGAATTACGGCTGATATGAAAAGCAGAGACAGAGGAAAGCATCAGTTGCGATACTGATACCTTAGTGCTGCAGGCCCTGAGGCTGCCGCTCCTCTGCTTTCCAATGGGAGGCAGATAAAGTAATCATTAGAAAAGGCTTGAGAGAGAGAGAGAGAAATAACAGGTTTCAACTCCCCTCCCTGCTCTCCCCTGATTCTCTTTGAACTCGCCAGAGAAGCCAGAGAAGCCCAGTGCTTCCGACATCTAACCCATGTGCTCAACCTGCGGAGCTGACTCCCGCTCACTTCCTCAACTGCCTGCTTCAGAACGAGGGCCAAAGTTGAAGGAGAGAAGCTGACACACCCCTTAGCTCCAGTAATGACCCATGGCACACTGTATGCTTCTTTTGCTCTGCTGCTTGTGTAGAACAGTTTTAGCCTGAAGATAAGTGGTTTTACAACAGTAAGTGCAGCAAAACACATTTTGAATAAATGTGTTGAATGGTAAATAGGAATGCACTATGACTTTTAATAGTAAAGCCAAGCCAACTTAAAGTTCACATTTAATGTTGTACGTAAAGATCTTATGAGCATAGTCATTTACATCATTTACATCATTGTGGTGAAAGACTGATTTCCTTTGTGTTGGCTCTTTCAACAAGTTGGTAATATCCCATTATTGTCCATCACCTGTCTTAGTTTCAGTGTAAATTACTGTGTATAGTGTGTGTGTGTGTGTGTGTGTGTGTATATATATATATATATATATATATATATATATATATGTATATGTCATACATTTCTTAACTGACAGCATTTTTATATAATTGTAACATGCCTTATTTGACTGTTTTCTCTATTGTTACTGTGACTATTGATTAGTTATTAATAATGAGTACTACTACATTGCATTCCGTACACAGTCAACATTATAGTCCTATCCATTTTCCTATTTATTATCAGTTTCTTATTTTATTCTATTTAATGTTATGTTACTTTATTGTTTTATATTTTATTTTGTCAATTTTAGTTATTGTATGTAATTTGACTGCCTCATTTGTGTTTTGATGATTTATGTGAAGTAGCTAATGTGACACTGCAAGGTACTCTGTTTATTTACAGTGTCTATGTCTACTATGCATATTGTGTGAGATCCATATTAGAAAAAGATTTGGCTTTGATTTGGAATCTCACTTCAGTTCATGAAATATGGAAAGCTGTTGACGTCAGACCAGCAAACCTTACCAGACCGTCAGTCAGTGGAAGTTATATATGTAACCTGGCCCTCCCTGACAGTCTACATGCTTCATCAACCCAGTCCGGGTTCTTAGTGGTTTGCAGACCTTGGTTTGTGGAGAACCTAAACTGCTTCAATAGAATTCTCCCATTAAGACTCCTGTCTCAGACATTGAGCAGCAGATAGTTTTCCCAACACCACCCAACAGAGCTCTCCGCCAGACTCCTACCATCTACTTCTTGCTTTCACAGATATATCCCACACGAGAGGATTGAAGAGATGATCCTAGAGGTGGCATCTCAAATTCGAGGAGTAAAGAGTGAACAAGAAAGGTGACAGCACAGATCCCTGAGTCAACCCTTGGTAAGCCTTAACACTGCTCGAAAGCCGAACGAAATGCTGCCTGTTTGAGAGCAAGTCATTTATTTCACGGTTGAGGCACCTCTTTAGATTTCAGGGCTATGTTCGAACTGTATTCAGGTCTGGTGTACTGCTTAGATCCTGGTTAGGTTGATGTTGTTGTGAGTTATTACTGTGTCCAATATCTTAAATCATCATTTAAATATTATTACTTTTAGTCTAATTTTAAATGAAAGTTTTTATCATGCACTTTATTTTTCCAGGTCTTCTAAGCTTTCTGACGCTACAAGTTTTGGTATATATATATGATGTTGCTATTGTTACAGGTGTTCTTGTCTATTGCCAGGTTAGCAGAAAAGGTACAGTTTATCTGTTTGCACCAGAAAGTGATACAGTGCAAATAATGGCTGATGAAAGATTTGATCAATTTCATCATAGGTTTTGTTTTTTAAAGATTATTTGTTCAGTTATACTCTCTTTTTAAATAAAAAATGTTGTTGGCAAATATTGTCGGACAGACATTTCATTGACTGAATTAGCACTAGTGCTTTGAAATGTAGCTCAAATCTGTCACAGCTGGGAAAGCAATGCTGTGTAACATACAAATAACTCATATAAGAGGTGTGTCAGTTTCAAAGTCTCATTAAAGTTGGTTTTTTAGGTCTTAGCTTTGATTTTGCTGCTGCATTCTCCTGCAGCCCTGTCCAGCCAAATGTCCATGTTTTTTGTAAAGTTGTCAGAATTTAGACTAGACAGATACTAGATTACATATTTTATTTAGTAGATTGGTGTCTTTATACATTTATGACTGTACTCTAGAATCAGATAAGCCAGATGCAATGATTGAACTGTTAAATTATTCATTGTTATTCTTTAAATAAAAACAGATGTGTGTCTCAGGGGAGGAAAAAGAAACAGATCAGGTTTCACCTGCAGTGTTAGCCATCTGCGCTATTCAGGAATGCCCTCATTCTTGTCTAAAATAATTATTAAAATAAAGGTGAACTGATGTAACTTTGTGTGCATTTATCTTTGGTAATGGAAGGGAAGCACCTTAAGCTGCAGAATTTGAGATATCAATTAAAAGTCCTGGGTGCAAGTTGACTCACCAAATCTTAGAGTCAAAGAGATAAAAAAGAAACCTTTTTTAGCACCAATATGCATTGAGCATAATTCTTCTTCTTCTTTTTTGGTCCAAGCTCTGTTTTTGCTATAGGTGAACTATTTTTCTTTTAATATGGTATTTAAGAGAACAACCTTAGCAAATACTTTAGTTGCTGTGGTTGAGTTACTGCTGACTATTGGCAAATCTCATAAATCAGTTTAAGCTCGAATCCTTGTATACTTTCAAATTAAGTTGCATGGCACCAGTTTGAAAAAGTCTTGGCTTAAATCAACATTGTAAATATGTGGGTTGCAATTAAATGTTTTGGTGTAAGACAGTGAGTTAATTTCAATGCATGCAAAGATGCAGCGAGAGTGGGCCAGATTGTGACCCTGACAAGTAATGCTCCTTAGGTTCTTAAGAGACAAAGAAAAACATACTATGTGAAATGCATTTGACTTTCTTCTTTATCGAAGAAGGCGAACATCTGGGGGGCAGAACATCCACACTGTGCTCCCTATGCACATCCACCCACATGTAGAGTGTCTCCTTACTTTGGTGACATTGTGTGTAGTGAAAGGAAGCCTCTATTATAAATGGTTCTATTAAGTGCCCTCAATGGAGGATTTTTAAGAAGCCTTGTGGTTATGATGGCTCCCACCTTCTCGCTTTTGCGCGTCTTCTTAGCTCCAACCGAACCTAAGAGCACTAAAACACTTCTTCTCACGTCTCCTCGTATCTTTTCAACAAGAGAGAAAAGAAGATGACTTCTCTCTCTTATACTAGCCCTTATGCATATCTTAGGCACTTTTAAAAGGAGGCCTTCAGAATTCAGCAGGGCCGTTAGGTATTCAGCCAGGCCAGCTTATGGTAGGGATGAATGCAGATCAGTGCTTTTACTGGAGGATGTTTGATATATCTAAAAATCCCTCGTAGAAATGATTATGGATTCTGGGGGCATCTTGGGCCCTGTTTGAATAGGGTGAGCTGCAGGCTGATTCCACAGCTAAGAAGAACAGAGGAGATCAGCCTTCATTGTCAGGCCTGACAAGATTAAGCCGACTCAAAAAGCTGATCAAACCAAGCACGATTCTGCGTGGCGAGGCGAGAAGTGGTGGCATAGGTGGCTGCTCTGAGGTGTAAACAGAATTCTGACATTAACAGGGACCCTTCATCTCACCCTGCAGGGCCAGACAGAGGCCGTACCCTCCCTTGCGGCACCACAACCACCTTGTGAGGAGACGCGATGACCATGAAATCCTTATCTCCCTCACTTCAGCACAAGCAGATATTGCTACACAGCGGCATGGCTGCTACAGTAAAGTAAGTAGCAGTCTGAGTTTATCTGTCTGCAAAGGGATGAATAAACTGGTTTGGTTTCCTTTTCTGCAGAAGTGATCATTATCTTTAACCTCATTATTCTGGTGGGCCTTTATGTGTGTGAATATGTAAGAAATTTCCCTCACCTCAGTTGCATAGTTTTTTTTCTTTTTTGCTCTGTTAATAACTGTCGCCTAGTAATGAATGTGGTTATTAAAGGAACAGCTGTACAGAATGGTACTAACATAAATTTGAATTTCTGCTGGAGCAGACAGACCCATTTAATAGCATAACAGATAAATACATCTCATTTGAAATGTCACCTCATGCACCCTTCACCCATCTTCAGTTATTCTGTTTTATGTGTGGTCTCTTATGACCAGCCATGCTAGTTGATTATAATATTAGAAGAGTTGCTTGCTCAGCAGTCAAAAGTATTACAGCCTTCACTACTGTAACAGCCATGTGTCTTCCTCTCGACATTTTCATATCCTATGCAAATACAGACCCAATGGAGCCAGTAATCATTCATCAGGAAACTGTCTCCAAATGGTAACTGCTTATGTCCTGCTCATTCATTATTCATCACCATGGACGGGTCAGGCGGCGAGAGGCTCCACTAGCACCACATACACAGTCAGCCTAATTCCACTGTTTATCTCTCTCACTCGCGGTATTGAAATAAGGGAAAAGTCCAATGCTCACTTATCTGGCTCTCTGCTGAGTATCAGAAGTGAGGCTGTGTTCACTTCTCCACACTTGGTATTAATAAAACACCTTGCCCGCTGCTGATACTCCTGTTCATAACTGTGCTTAATGAGAAATGTCTGCATACACTACACAGAACCGCAGTGAGTGCACAATCACAAAACAAGAGGGAAAAGTGTTTAGGGGGACTGGAGGCAGAGTTTGTTATCACGAATGTGACAGGCAATAGGACATCAGTGCTCTCACAAACAGGCCAATATACAAAGACCTTGGTAGAAACAGTCTTATCTTTAGTCTTGCTCCTGCTATCGTGTGCAGTGTTTAATTCAAATTACACAGAGGCAGCAAAAGTATCACACCAACATGTTAACCTAGCAAAAGAAGAAAAACGAGCTTCCCTTGTAGCAGCAACACCATGCTACTGTGTCTTTCTGGCGTCTCGTCTTTATCCCTGCAGGAATTTTCTGTCTGTGTAATAATAACTACTTCAAAGCGAATACGCTTCCCTGAATGTGTTGTGCATGCATTTAGAGGTCTATCTTCCTCTGTTAGGATTTCCTGCAGTAGACTACAGGTAAACACACCAAAGGCAAATGCATGCCAACCTGCTGGCTGTAGTCTGTCACCATGTGAGTCAACTGTCTGGGTTTTTAGTTTGATTTGTTTTCAAGCAAGAGCCCGTTAATGTGATGGATGATTTCCATGTGTGTTATTCATCAAGGCTGTGGAGTGGGTTGCTTGTCACCATTGAAATGAATGGGTAAAACAACAATTCGTGTAATGCTATGGAACTATAGACTGGCAAAATTTGAAGTTACTTTGCTAATGGAACACATCCAGAAATATTATTTGCATTTTGTCCTCAAGTCGGCTGATAAGCTAAATTTGTGATTGTTGACTTTTGCCCTACAGCGACAACTTCAGCAGGGGATGCCATGAGTTTTCAGTTTTCAGCTGTGAAGTTTATAGAAAGGGCCAGGGTACATCCCCTCTAGTCTGTCATCATACTTAAGTGGAGCATTGTCTGGGCCCTGCAGCTCCCCCAGATAAAACTGCCAGTGGTGCAATTTCCCCAAAACCCTTAGGGCCAATAATTCTCTTTGTAGGTTGTCTGACAATTTGCTAAGCAGTTGAGTCAGGGACACAGGGAGACTGAGAAGTGCTGCAGCCTACAGAGTGTTCACAAGAGGTTCTGCAGACTATTCTGCAAGGTCACGTGAACCATTAGACTTTCAAATGTCATCAATAGCAGTGAAAAGGGAAATATCAAATCCTATTCACGGAATTTATGGCGATGAGATGTGCAAGCACACAGCAAGTTAATGAATTATTATAATACAACAGGGCTTTTCTTTCAGGGTGCAAATAGTTCTTTAGTGGTGATAATCAAAAAGAAAAAAATCCAACAGAAGTATGTTGAGTCAGATGAGCTGGAAGGCGAAAGGTGGAGAGGATTTTTGTGTACCACTCTATCTAGCACTGGTGCTTTCTGGGCAACAAGATTTAGCGCCTCATATGCGTTAATCACTCTGCCACGTGTAAAAATTGCACCAACGGAGGGCGTTGGCTTGAAGCTAGAATGACATGCATTCATGGGACGCTCTGACTGATGTACTACTGTACATACAGGAAGCCAAGTCCTGTAATGATACAAAAAATTTTCCCATCCTCTTGTCATGTCACAGACATGATTGGGAGATAAGTTGTTTTTTTTCAATTTTTTTTTTTTATCAAGCCATCTGTAATGCTGCAAAACTATTACTATGCTGTTCACAAGGACACACTGAAAACTTATAATTATGCAAAAATCTGTTGTGCTGTCTGTGTCTGTGTATGTGTGTGTGGGTTTGGGGGGTGGGGGGCAGACAAGAGTCAGTCATAAAATTTATATTTGGTGCAATTACCCATGGAAGTGAAATCATATTTCCAATCTTTTCACATTTTTCCCCTCACAGTAAACTATTCACGATCATCCTGTCATTGATTGTAAGAATGAAATTGCCTACTACAATCTGGTATAGAATTGACAAAGGGATGCCATGGGGGAACTAAATGACAAACGAGAGGACACGATGAAAGACAGCACTTTAATTCACCACAGCTGATTTGGTAATAAAACTCGAGCCCATTTCACAGTATAGCCAATTATGTCTTCAGTAAGTTCTGCCATCACTGCTTGAGTTTTAGTCCACACATCCAAGTCTGTGGCATATTGATGTATGGTATTATGAATGTGAAATACCTTGACATATATTGACATATACAATTATGCTGATACCACACATAATTAAACAGCAAACTATAATTAAATTAACTCCGCACATTATTATAACTTGTCAACAATTTAAAGCCCTGTCCACTTTGACAACTTTTACTTTACAACGAGCTCTCTTGACTAATTTTGCGAGGCAAAACACACAAGGGCTCCAAGGTGACATGACGTATGAGTCAATTCTTCATGTGAGGGAAGCCATTAATTAGGATGTCAAATCTGGGGAGCATCCTTGCCTTCATTTTTCTTCTTAATTGGGGAATAATTTGGAATTTGGAGAGGCGGCAGATCACATGTAATGAAGATTGACACCTGTTATTTCTCCCTGTCTCTACCACCCACAGCAGACTAGGATTTATTAATGGCCGTGCCCTTTTGTAAGGTTACATCCACACGCTTCTTCTGAGCTTGCTGTGCATTCAAGGGTCATGTCCCTATAGACAGCGACGATTGTTGGGTTCCTGGGCGCCACCCTTCAGGGCAGACCTGGATGATAGAAGAAGACTGCTCTCTCGAGCTTGACTGCTCATATCCCATGTAACAGCTGTCTCTTCCAGAGTGATGACTTAATTTTGACTGCAACAATCCCTCCTGGAATGCTCCTCAATGGTATTTCCCCCTTGAAACTAATATCCGCGTTAACATATGTCAAAAGGTCAAATACGTGTGTTTCCACCTTTCACACAGCACACTCTTGCTATGATCGGCCCACCCTGAAATTAAAGCTGCCGCCTGGATGTGGAAAGAAGATTAATTGCCCTCTACAGTCTGGTTGTACTTAATCTCACATCCTTGAAGTGTGGCTATGTGAGATTAGGCTGCACTAAGCCACTGAGCGCTTGGTGTACACACAGACAGGGACATTTCTAATTGCATGCACACATATGTAAAACAAAATACAGATGGCTATGTATGTTGCTACCCAAACATTACGAGGTCCAACCTCAACAAAAATGTAAATCAATGCTGCACGCACGCACGCACACCTGCCTGCATGCACGCCTGCCTGACTGCTCGCCTGCCTGCTAAACCGACCACCAAATGTCAATCTTCAGTCCAGATTAATTCACCGGAGACAACCAACCCGTACTGTGTTGTCACAGGACAGAGAATCTTATTCAAACCTGAGCTCTGTCAGGCCGCTGCTCATCTTTTTTGTTCCCACAAAACCACATTAAATGAGAGAGGGTGGGAGGTGTGTGGAAAGTAACTTGTCTGAAACAAGAACAACACCTCCCATAGAAAGCAGGACTAAATAATCATGGTTTGCATGCAGCAGATTGGGCAGCTTGAACGGGTTAAGCATGAGTAGATTATAAAACGCCGGCACACATCCGTTTCCATACTCTAATCCTCTTAGTGCCCACTCCTAATACCTTTTTATATCTTTCCTATCTTTCACTGAGGTGAAAGATCAGATTAGTTGCCAGGCTTTGACAATATCTTATTACAACCTTATCTAACACCGAGGGGTTGTGAGCTTCCAGTTTGGCGGGGGCAGCCACTTTGCTGGGCACTGACCTTGCTGCCTTTTGTCTAGTAAATGCAGAATAAAGGTTTTTGTGTTGCTGTGGTTATTGAGATAAGTCCCTAAGAGAGAATAATTTGTCCATCAGCCCTTGATTTGTTGATGTATTATTTCCTCGTTTTCCTGTTTGCAACTTAATGTCAGAAATCACTTCCTCTTACTGGTGATGTGGCAATTTGACATGAATTACTTTTGGTGAGTGAAGCAGGGAATGTAATCTAGATGTGTGTGTGTGTGTGTGTGTGTGTGTGTGTGTGGTG
>NC_048416.1:20239483-20251697 GCF_013103735.1 Etheostoma cragini
TGGGTGTGTGGTTGAGGAAGTCCAAGCCTTGCATTATGCATCTAGAGCCCACTGTGAGGAAAACCAAAGTGCCCTAAAGACCCATCATGTGCAGGCATGATGTCTATCGACTCTGCCATGTATTAACCCATTTGTGCACGCTCATGCATACACACATATAACCAATGTAATAAGCCACACCTAGTGTATTGTAAACAAGTAGTCTGTCCACTTTATACCTAAATTCAATTTATACACTCCCCCCAGCTGAACTAGATCTCCTATGGCTAATATTGATCATTTTCTTGCAGAAGTTAATGAAACCTATGAGAACACAGGAATTGAATCAATGAGTGGGTTCTCATGGAGGCGTATCTGCTGCCATGTAACAGAGATTGTTCACATATTCACAACTCTCCCCTGTAGAAAGGTCGAGCCACGGCATTGCAGAAAAGCTTGTGCAGTGAACTAATGCATCTTGTCATTTACGCCAAAAGGTTGTTAGGTACGCTTTAACCTAATGAGGCCCAGCTGGAACAATGCCTAATCAGGTCACCTTTACAAATAACTTTTAATTCACATCTGCAAAAGAAAGACTATGCTGAGTCACTTTCATGTTTGTTCTGTAGCACTTTGACTGTGGAAAGGTAGACACAACCTTATCCTCCCAGTGGCTAATAACTTCATCAAGACCTTCTGCAGGAGTGGTAAAATATCACACAGTAGCACATTCTGATGCAAAGTTGCAGTTCTATTGCTACACTCATGACAAGGTTTGGCGGAACATCTTGTTACGACTTAGGAGTGTTCTTGTGTTACTCAAAAATGGATACTCACTAAGCTAGTCCTGTAGTCACATTATATAAACGGTGCAGCAGCAGCCTAAAGTAGCAATTGTAATTGAATCACATATTTCTAGTTGTTAATTAGCAAGTTAAGACAGATATAAACAAACTGTTTAAGCTATACAGCTCCTTTTTAAATGAAACTGAATCAATTGTAATTGTGTTAATAATGGATTCTATTTACATTGAACTGCCAGCAATGTTGCTTTGCAATAATGGTCAGTTTGTTGATGCTTTAACCATTCTTTCGAGAGAGTAATAGATGTCACAGCTGTCAGAAATTTCACATTTCTAATGACAACATCCGGGAGGCTGATGTTTTTCCCTCTCCGAAGCTCGGATTTATAGTGGGTACAGTATGACATTCAATTCAGTTTTCAATTCTATTTTATTATAGCCCAATATCACAAATCACAAATTTGTCTCAGAAGGCTTTACAATCTGTACAGCACACAACACCCTCCATCCTTTGACCCAATGGATAGGAAAAAAGTGGTTTCCTCCAAAGCGCGCTGAAGGACAATCTGGCTGCTCCACATAGCATTTGGGGATGGGAGGAAAACGGGCTCTGGTTTAATGGCATTTTAAACCAATCAGAAGCGTCATGGCCGTTGCTAAACTTTGCATATAGGTGCTGCAAAATAGTTGTGCGAGAGAAAACTCAGATTGGACAGATAATCTAGTTAGCTGTCTCAATTTACCCTGCAGAGATATGAGGAGCAGTGAACAAGTTCTCATAAATGCACCAAATTTAAAATCCCAACACAAAGAAAGCGGAGGGAAACGGAAAGTACATGCATCCGGTGGAATTTCCTACAGCCATGGGCAAATTAACATAGAGGCAACACTGTACCAGTCATCTAAGAAAACACTCTGAGCCACCCATTCTCAACGATAGAATGCCAAACAATGCACCTTTGACATATATATTCTTCCTGCAATGCAGTGCACTTTCATATCAGCATAGAGAAGGTACCAGTTAATCCACAGGGTTATGATAGTGAAAGTCCTTCTTTATCCACCTTAAGATGATCCTGCTTTTGCACTCTTGTGCAGCCCAGATACCAGTCAAGAGCAGAAGAGAGAAAAATTACATGAGTATGCATAGAATGTACATTCTGAGGTCTGCAAAGGGCCATGATGGCTCGCCCCAAACACTGTGGAGTTTTTCCACCTTTGTGATCAGTGAGGGACACAGCAGAAGAGCCTCCAGCAGTATAAACACATATCGATGGATTGAACAGTGTAGCTGCAGTGGAGCCTGGAAGAAGCTGTCTCTAGCCTCTCTGTTATGTGACTACACTTGGTGGGCAAATGCTCTTGGTAAGAAAAAGAGTCCATGCCCCTCATGTATGTACATTTGTAAACGTGCCGTTATCAGCGCCCTGGCCAACCCGCAGGAAGCACACACTGTTATACTTCAGCTTACGTCATATTTACCAATCCTGCAGTTCATCGGGTAATCAGCGCCTTTCTCTGCACAAGATACCGTAAATTGCGCTGTACAAAGCGTTAAGTACTTGTGCTATGATATGGCTGAGTGCAGACTGCGATATTCCCTCTACTGATGCTATTAAAATGATTCTGATGCCTATACAGTATTTGTAATGTAGTGAGGAGTTTAACAACTTCTGTAATGGAATGTGAACGCTGAGTCTTAGTTTCAATGTCATCTTTGATTTTTTCCAGTAACTGTAATATTGCATGGTTTCTTATCTGTAACGCTTAATGATTTGTGTTCACACAACTGAAAAAGTGTGATCTTTGTGACAAAAATCCTTTCAGCTTGTCTCGTTGACCAATGTTTTCGTCTTGCTTGCATTACTGCTGCCATTTCACCAGAAGGCATATGCGAGGAAACCCGCTTGCAGCTGGTTTATACCAGCTTTTAAAAGGCGGAGAATTTTCACTACGAAATAGAGGCGTGCTGTCGCGGGAGGTTTTTGTACATACCGCGGAATACATACTGTAATTAGGCGCACTTTAGGCGTCTCCTCCCATCTCTTTATGGAAAACTCCCACTTTCCCCTGTGATTGCAAATGCATGACACTGAAAAGCACTATTTGCCATTTTCAGTTCCCGCGACAGACAGTCTGCGGTTTTACCTCAGTGCGGCATGTTTGTACATACCTAGCCATGCTTTTACACACACCTTGCAAAGCAAATACGCCTGAGGTGGGCTGAAAAACGTTAGTACATGAGGCCCTGTAAGTCTGTGTGATAATAGCTGAGTGCATCGTTTAAAGGCACTCTGTGGAGTTTTTGACCATTAGTAGTGCAAATATTTGATATGCAAAGAATTAGTGGTATCCTGAGCAGACAATGAAGTCACACTCTGTCTGTGTATGTGCTGTAATTCAAGTTTTTCTGTCCTTTGTTTTGATAGTTGGTCCGATCGCATGTGCATGAAAAACGTATCGTAACGTTTAAGTATTGGGGAACGGTCTGTAAGAGTCACATGAAGGCTGTTTGTTTTAGTATTTTGAGTACAGCTCCTTTTAAAAGATAAAAGAATGGAAGCCTTTTTATGAGTTTTGACATGCAACAATGAATGTTTACAGAACACCTCTAATCTAGTGGTAGTTTTAGTCTTTTGACGAAAAGGTTTATTTGTTTAAATGTTAGTCATTTGATTTAATAAGTTCTAGATTGGTTTCAAAAACCAAAGCCATTGTAGTCGGATTTGTGTAATTTTTTACATTAATCTTGGAAAATACTCTTTCTACTAGATAGCAGCATGAAGATAGGATAGCAGTAAGATAGCAGTATGCGTGTTTTTATAGTTTGCACCAGCTGTTTTGTTGCTGCTACTTGTCTAATTCTGTTAATGATTTTAGAGAACCGGTTACATCAGATAACATCACTGCCAGAGATGGAACATTACTGTATGTTACAAGCTTCTTAAAAACAAGGTCACGCAGCTAAATCAACTTCTGAGCAAGAGCTAATTTTGAGCGACGGAGGATACATTTTTTATTTCTTATCAGGAGCTAGGCAACACTGAGTCTGCAGATGCAGGCAGGTCTTTGAGTTGGACATTGCATTAACAGCAATTAGTTCGTCTTTCGCCTTGTGGAGTTTTCAATCAATTGGCGAAAAATACATCTTTTGATTGCCTAAGAATATATTTGTTTTAATTTGCGCTGGACAAAGGAACACTGCTTTAATCTAATAGTATTTGAAAATGGTCCCTTGACACAACATGCTTTTCTTATGTATGATAAAACCCATCAAGCACTATAAACTATAACTATATATAACTATCTATACTGTATATAACTATAAGAAAATGAAAGAGAAAATATCAAAGAGGAGGCACAGCCGCTCTATACCATGTGAAGTATCACATTTCAGAAATTCAGATTTTCAGTCTGTGCTCAGGTCTATGTGAGTTTTACCTCCAGTGTTGCCATTTAGAGCTCACTTCCACAGCGCATTGATCCTGAACTACATCTTGGAAAATAGCCAGTGCCCAGGGAGCAAAAAGAAACTGTTGACTAGTGTTTCCAGAGATGCCCCCCGCCTCACACACACACACACACACACACACCTTACAGAACTGCTGACATCATCTGCATCTCTTAAATTACTGTACATGGCTCTCATAAATTAAAATAGATGGGGGCGACCTCTTGCTCACCCAGTAAGAGCATGCTCCCCATGTAGACTGAGGCCTTTGCAGCGGCCTTTTGCTGTGTGTCATCCCCCTTCTCTCTACCACCTTTACTGTCTATCCACTGTCATTCTAAATAAATGGGAAAAAAAACAAAAATTACTTTAAAAAAATTATATAAATTACATGGTTGGTTAAAACAAATAAATGAGAAGGAAAAACTCAGGTGAGATACAAATAGCAAGGCTTCCAGAGAAGCAGAGCATTTGAGTGTGGACATCTCTTTTGCTATCTCTTTCGTTCTCTTTATCTCTGGCTGCAGCGAGAGTCTGGCTATGGGGAAATTACCCATGAATTAAACAACTGTTGACACAAAGAGAATTATTTTTTTGCCCTTGCTCCATTGTATGGGCAGTGGATTATGAAATCCTGTGATCCATCCTCAGTCCTCAGGCCTCAGTAAACATTAGCTGACGCATGGGGGAAAGGAATTCCTATAGCCTAAGGGCCAGATTGCCTCTTGCCAAAAAAAAGCAGCAGCACCCTACTACATAGTAAGAGAGATAATGAAGCCAGGAGTTGCAGAAAGAGCAATTATCTTAGATATCCAGGTAATAAGGACTATGAAGTTGAATTGAATAAAAAAGTAAACCTTGAGACAAGTCTGAATGACTTTCTTTGTGCTTCTACCAAGCACACTATTACACTATTTTGGCTAAAAACGACTAACCAAGAAGTGGTTGAAGCTTGAACATTAAAGAAGCTAAGTTTTAAACAGCACTGATCACACCAAAAAAAGACAGCATCAGTTGTTTGTTCAAGTGCCAAATGCAACTTATGTTTACCTGACAAGGACCTGTTGGTATCCCGTGTCCTACCAACAGTCAAGATTTTGTTTTTAAACCATCACTGCAAATTTCCCCTAACCTTAACCACAAAGTGTTTCCTTTACCCATGACTATAACTGTTTCCTAACTTTAAACTGGTTATTTTAACCAGAAAGTCCAACCCAAAATCAGTTCTCTTCACTTTGAATGCATGCAGAGAGTAACCAACTGTAACATTAATAACCACATGAGCTTGCATGCTATCTGTACGTGTACATGCAAAACTACTAGAAGGTTGTAAAATAGAAAAGAAATGACCCTATACAACCAGCAAATATTGTACCAATACAACAAACTGTTACAATTTTATAGAAATTGTTCCACGCTGCAGCTGATGGGCCAAGGCATTGATAATCCTCAGGTCTCACATTGTTCACACATTACCGCATCTTAGCACAGTTCTACATAGTTTTATAACATCTCAAAAGATTATTGACCTCAACACATAACTTGCATCCATAACCCAGTGCACAGCTGAAAAACACTGAAATTGAAATTAAAATGAAGTTTTAGCCTGACCTTTAGGAGGTCTATCCATCCATCCATCCATCCATCCATACATCTACCTTCATCCGCTTATCCGGTATTGGGGGGGAGCAGCCCCAGCAGGGGACCCCAAATTCCCCTTTCCCGAGCCATAAAAACCAGCTCCGACTGGGGGATCCCGAGGCGTTCCCTGGCCAGGTTGGAGTCATAATCTCATTACCTAGTCCTGGGTCTTCCCCAAGGCCTTCTCCCAGCTGGACGTGCCTGGAACACCTCCCTAGGGAGGCGCCCAGGAGGCATTCTTACCAGATGCCCGAACCACCTCATCTGGCTCCTTTTGACGCAAAGGAGCAGCGGCTCTACTCCGAGCTGATGACTGAGCTTCTCACCCTGTCTCTAAAGGAGACGCCAGCCACCCTCCTGAGGAAACCCACTTTGGCCGCTTGTACCCTGGATCTCGTTCTTTCGGTCACGACCCAGCCTTGATGACCATAGGTGAGGGTAGGAAGGAAAACTAACCAGTAGATCGAGAGCTTTGCCTTCTAGCTGAGCTCTTTTTTTGTCACAACGCTACGATAAATTTAATGTAATACCGCTCCCGCTGCGCCTATTCTACGACCAATCTCCCCCTCCATTTTCTCTTTGCTTCCCCAGTAAAATGTCAATGTGCCCACTTTTTCCTGTTTGCATGCTGCCACTTTTTCCATTTGCCCTAAATACTGCCTTGGGTGCTGAAGTCATGAAGCGCTGACTTACATGATATAATACATGCATTACTGCAGTGGAGCTTCAACATGTGTCAGTTTGTCATAATTTTTTCTAATGCCCAGAGGAAGTGAAGAAAAGCATCAGAAGGCAAAGCAGACTCATCTCTCAGGCCTGGGCTCAAGTAAAGATTACTAACTCTACAAAATGTGTTTATTTTAACATGTTAAGGACCTCCAACCCTCCATGGATCAAAAATCACGGTGTGATGTTAAAATACAATCTGCTTTTCCCAGACCACTCTGTACGGCATGGGCAATTAGTGTATACTAAACAGCATGATATGCCTTTCATGTGCCATTTCCTTAATCCCTCATTGCACAGAGGGATATGAGTCTCCCAAGGAAATCAATCCTCCTGTATCCCTGCATTTTCTCTTACTTGGATATCTGCAAAGGGAACTGCCACCTTCCTGTAGCACCTTAGACCAGCTTTAACGCCAAAGGCTTTGAAGACAGCTAATTTCCATACTAATTTCTTTCTTTTTCTGCCTCCCCTCACCGCAATTCCAGACCGGGCACAAGGCGAGAAGACATGTGTCGCTTGATCTAATGGCAGAGGACTAATTGCATTCTGGGATACATGCCTGGAATTTAGAATGTTCAACAACAAAAAAACATGTTGTGAAAGCAGACCCCATACAACATCGGGACAATTAATAACCCTCCTGCAGGGGAGAAAATTTGGACTGTCCAGACTCCCAGAAGACTGCACTGCTGCCTTTATTGATATCTGTAGCCAGATAGAGACAGGCCTGCCATCCCTAGGAAGCGTGACTCCACTTGGGCTCCACTGTGACTGGACTGTTATGAGGCCAACTTAGCCAGCCTGCTCCAATCATAGGAGCACAAACAAGCCCCTAACCACACTGAATGTTAAGCCAGATCAGTCTCGGGGGTGGTTTGTCAGGTTTTGCAGGGATAACATAGCATTAGATTATTTTTTCTCGAGCGCACGCTCACTCTCGCTGCCTCTTGCTGCCTCTCTCCCTCTATTTCTATCTCTGTGTCTGTTATTTTGAATTCACATCTCTCTGAGGAGGAGAATGCCTTTTTGACACATGCTGACACACACTCACATCCATACATAGTGGAATAGACACAAATACGCCTGTGTGCTTACGCCCACACACTCTCACCTCCTATCTCCTCTCGACACAAGCAGCCAAAGCGTTCGAGGTCTCCATTTATATGGTTCAGATGTGGTTCAGCTGTGAAATTAAGATGAGGTGTTGACAAGCTAATGCTGAAATAACAAGACCTACTAATTTGTGGCGAGCCTTATGGAGCCTGTGCCATCAAAGGTTGCTGCAGCCCAGTAGTAAGGTGATAAAGTGCCACATTTTAAACAGGCACAATCATAGGGCAAAGTCCTCATTACTTGACACTGGTGGCACATTATGAAAAGCAATAAACTTGACCCCTCCCCCCTGTTGCTGCATGTATCACACAGGCAACATATGGGCAGGAGTGGCTGTGCTTACCCGCCTGTGGTTTGCTAACAATTATGGTCTGTGGTAAATGAAATGTCTTTTTCTTAACAAAACCTAATTTTTATCAGCAGGAAGTCAACGTTTATTAGAGTGAGACTATGACCTATTTAGGAGTATCACTAAGGTTTTTGTCTAAAGTTCAAAAGAGCAAAACTGTTTTGCTAGGTGTGTTTGGGAGATAGAAAGGGGCAGTGGCAGGCACATTCTATGAGAGATGTGTGTTCTGTAGAGGGAGGTTATCCTCTGTGAATATAACCTCCTTCTCTCATATTACAGCACACAGCCGGTCAGGCTAGTCCGGATTTACCAGAGTATTACCGGTTAAATCAGCCACAGCAGCTAAAAAAAAATGGTAATTTTTATATTAGATTAGACAGACGGATTAGAGAGGGAATAACGCCCCCCCCCCCCCCCCCCCCCCCCCCCCCCAACAATATGTTATCCTCTTCCTGGATTCCTAGGTTATAAATACAAAGATCAACAAACACATTTACTTAAAACTGACATATGTCACCAACTTTAAAATGCCGCCAAGCATGCACCAATCCAAAAGCATGGCAAGAGGTAGTGACCTTGATGTCTCTGTTCACTGCTTCACTCTGAGGTGGTAAAAGACGCACACAGCCGCAATCATTTGTCTAGCTGAGAAAACAGCTGTATGGGGGGGTGGGTTACGAGATAAGCACCATGTTGTGGAGATGGTATCGGATGGCAGCATTGTCCCACCCAGGCACCATACTGCATTTTCAGGTGTTCTATACACCCTGTTGGGCCTATTAATCAGAGCTGACATTAAAAAAACACAGCAACACAAAGCTAATTGACCGTATGCCAGGTGAACAGAAACTTCTGTGTTCACAGATCCTGTCTATTGTCTATTCAGAGCCTTGGGTTTGTGTGGCTATTTTTCTATTTTTCTATTTTTGTTTTTTTTAAGAGACCCAGGCCTCCAAACAAAGACAACTGATTTTGCACAGCAGGATAATTAGACCAAAAAGAAATCTCTGGCATGGTATTGTGCTCATGATTACACCTATTGTGCTTCATGCTATGGAAACGGAGAAGAAATATGGTGGTTTTACAGTCAAACATTAAAAATATGCAGTTCCAAAATCTGTAATCAATATAGCCGACTTGGTCCAAAACACCCTGTGTTAAAGAATGTGTTTTACTGGCCGAGGTTGCCTAAAGCATTCATAACTACTGCAAAAATGTTCAATATCCCAATTCAGATATGACTGAACGAATGCTGTACAGAGGTAAATAGTTTTCAGGGGCATTTTAACATGTTACATGGAGCATTTTGTTGATTTGGGAGAAATACAACTGTGAATGGCAAATATCAAGAATAATGTGAGGCTCCAAACAATCTTTAAAACATGTCCTCTCTTTAACATGTAGCCCCCGCTGGCAGAGAAGAGAAAATCAATAAGGGAACCAATCGTTTTTTTCTGAATGTATGATTGTCTCATTAATTGCGATAATGGTTGTCTGTGCTATCGTCCGTAGCCTCAATGAACGGTTTGATACAGGAATGCATGTCTACATTTATTTTAAAGAAATGAGAACATTTTTAGACTATTTTTCTCTTACATTGGAGAAAGTATCATTTTAAATAACATACGATAAAGTATTCTAAAAACAGTTCTACTTTGAAAGGACTACTTTAACAAATAGCCATTTAGAGTTTAAATTGCTGTTTATCATAAAGACATTTAAAGAGAAACAGTGAGAGCACATTTGGCTCTAAACATGAGAGGACTGTACACAAAGACTTTTAATTGCCATCAAACAGCATAAATAGCTAAACCAATTATGCACAAATACAACAAGCTTCTCTTAAACGTCTTTCATTTCAGAAGCAAATGGGTCATTGGGTTACTAATTATTAATTGTTTAAACAAACTGCATATTAAATCAATGCAGCTCTTGATGATCAGGAGCTTCACCAACCATGCGACTACAAACGCCTGCCTCTAACAATCCCTTCATTCATTTGCATCTGTATGCATCAAGGTCCACATCCATTTTAATACAAGACCATCTGCATCCATTTTCTGCATGTGTCAAGCAAAGCAAGATGAGAGCAGTAATTCAATTAAACCTGAGGGAGGCTATTCAAGAGAACCTTTGACATTGCTACCAGAACACATCAAATCAAATCTGTGAAAATCAAAAGCAGCTCTGTGCGGTGCTAAAAAAAACAACACATTTGTGTCCAACAAGTGCGTCATCAGCAGCCATTAAAAAATGTTATCTTTTGTTCTGTTGTAACACTTGAGTGGATGAAAGAGGAAAGTGTCCAGAAGAGGCACAAACACAAATACTTCCACTTTTATTTCAACTTACTGATTCACAGAGAAGTGACGGCGAGGAAAAGAATTATTGACTGGTATTAACGCTGATTGAATGACACAAAGCCGAGCAGTACCCACTGTACTCTTTCCTCCTTAACTCAACCACGATGGGAGTCCCAGGCCAGTGCTTTGGGGAAATTAGGATTAAAAACGGGATTAAATTAAAAGTAGCACAACAACAACCAACAGCAACAAAAAAATAGTTGGTGAAGAGTAGAAAAAGCCCATTTTGCTGTTGAATTGGACTTGTACTTGCAGTCATGTTGGTGAGTCCAAGGTTCTCTGAACCCTCAGATGGATGGGGAGAGTTGATACTAATTGATGTATCATGGACGGGCACAGTGTGGAAGGGAGTGGAGGGCGTATCGTCATTGACGAGAGGCCCATAGATTAAGCCTGTCAGTTCCCCTTCCTTTTTATGCCTCTGGCAAGGGGTGCTCAGGAGAAATCAATTTTTTGAGAAGCTGTATGGATGGGGACCATAATAATAACGTCATCTTCAGCTCCAGCCAAAATAAGCGTGGCCATTTTGCTCCTTCAGAATCAATGCGCTGCTGTCTGTCTTGTGCTAGGTCCTGTAAATCCGTGTTTGGGCATGGGCCGAGTTCCAGTGTTGGGCAGGACATAGGGGTGATAATGCCAGCTTCTGTCAGAGGAGTTTAGATATTCCTTTCCAAGCAAGCAGCAGGGACAGACTACAGACGTGTGCTATTCCTTGGCAGCAGAGAGAAAAAAATGATATGAAATAAAATCGTTCTCAGTCATTCTCTGTGTACTTTCAACTGCATTGGTTCAAGCTTTCCGACGCAAATGCTTCAGAAATCTGCTCAAAAACCAGGTTGTGAAATTCCCATCGACTTAGATTGCCTAGCTCTGCCTCCTGTGTTTAAGTTTAAGAAGAAGCCGCTGTACAGCCTTAAAGCACACACAGTACAGTGCAACATATATGTTGGGAAACACATTTAAATATTCATATATGCTCAAGGCAGAAACATTATATAATGGTTGTAAGAACAGATTTTTTTCTAAAATATAAAACTATGTTGATGGACTATAAGAACATACATAGAGTTTGGCCTAATTTACCATTCTTCCATTTTCTGCCCATTTTTCATCATCAACAACAATGAGAGGGAGCTTTAATTCAGCTCATCAAACCTTCGGTAAGATCACAGTTTTCTGTTGTGTGATTTTGTCAGCACTGTTGTGTGGGTGTTAAACAGTGTACTGCAGGTATGTAATAAACACAATGTATAGATTTTTATTTTGGCACCGTCTTCTATGACGGTAGCTTCATCAGTGAAAATACTTTACAATGGTGAAAAACAGAAAACAAGCCAGAATATAAAGTGACACTCCTGAGCTTGAATAACTGACAATTTAATAAATCAAGACAAGTAAACATAGACATAGACATAGACATGTAAACAAATTATCGCTCACAATCACTTCCCCTATTTCTATCACCGACCAAAATAATGGCAGTAAGTAAACAAACACTGGTGCTAAACAGTCAATGCACCCCCACTTCACAACAAAATATTTAAGGATTTTAATAAAGCGGTAAAATCAATAAGGGACACAATAGAACGCCAACAGCAAGAAGGAAATTAAGATAGATCGTAGCTCATGAATGAAATATGCCACCACTCTCTGAGAGAAAGAAATACATTGTGGTTAAATTACTGCGCTATAGTTTATGATCAACCTTGCTGCTCCAGGCAGTGCTGTGGCCTTTTTTCCACAGTGCACTCGTCCACTCGTCTGCAGGGACAAGGGGGGGGGGGGG
>NC_048416.1:20251707-20261632 GCF_013103735.1 Etheostoma cragini
TTTAACTTTTTAGCCCTCACCTCATCAGGCATTGCAGCAAACCCATGGATGTTTAACCCTTACTTTGTAGGGTTAGTAGAAGTCTCAGCACAACCCTTTTGACATGAACTAATTCACCAACTCTAATTGCCTTAAAAGAATATTAATCACATAAATACACAATCACCTATGAATATGACAGTCGGTTAAAGTTGAGGCCTTTAAATCCAAATGTATTACTCATCTTCTTGCCTAAACTTGCGGGTTGGTCTCAGTCTCAATGTATAATATAAGCCTAGTAGTCCTGTTGAAAATATCAACTTTCTAAAAGCCACTGCTTCTCAATAACTCTCTGTTGTTGGTGTTCAACAAGCAGTTCTGTGAGAATCCCTCTCACTCTCTCTCTCGCTCGCGCTCTTTCTCTCTCTCTTGCTCTTTCTCTCTCTCTCTCTCTCTCTCTCTCTCTCTCTCTCTCTCTCTCTCGCTCTCGCTCTCGCTCTCTCTCTCCTGGCTCCGTGCCTCATCCCTCATGTTAGTTGTACATCTCCGTCCTCCAGGAGATTAAGCCACTCCTCTTGTGTGTGTGTCTGTCTCTCTCTCTCTCTCTCTCTCTCTCTCTGTGTATCTGTGTTATTGATGTGCTCCAGTTTTGCATCTTGTGTGTTTGTGTAGCCTGTCCTTTCCAGGTTACATGGTGAATAGGCCGACACCTGGAAGCTGCTTGACGTCCTCCTGAATCCATCTTGTACATAAAGTGTATGTTCTCATTCTATGTATAATTTCGTCATACGGATTAACTATATTGTAATGTTATTGTATTAGGCTATTCTGAACACACAATTTATTGCACTTCTTTCTGTGCTGGGAGAGGGATCCCTCCTCAGTTGGTCTTCGTGAGGTTTCTTCTACTTTTTCCTGTTAAAGAGTTTTGTTTGGGGAGTTTTTTTCCTTATCTGAAGCCAAGGTCAAAAAGGTCACAGGGTGTCATGACCTATACAGATTGTAGCAAGTTTGATATATTGGGTTATATAAATAAAATTGACTTGACTTGAAAAACAAGGCACGCTAACAATAGTTGCTATTTATTGAATATTAAACAAGCAGTCTAGTCTCTTGATCATTCAGAGACATCATGTAACAATAAAAGCACATTGCACTGTGTTATTGCTAAGTACTTTAATTGGCACTGTTACCAGGGAGAACTTGCAGCTGTTCATCTTAGAATCAAGCATGCAACCCAAGCCTCTCTGACACCATCTTAGACCGATAGAAATACAAAAACGTACTATGCACTAAGTTGTACATACGGCGATCAGAAAGCCCAGAGGAAGAGAAAGTCCCCTGCCACCGGTTGTTTAAGTTACTAACATTAAGAATGTATGAGCTTAAAGATCCTTCTGGCGCTCTCCTTACGCAACTGAAGCGTGCCTTGAAAAGTGTTATGGAAGAGCAAACAAGTTGCTTTGTTGATGGTTGCTTGTTTGTCAGGATTATGCTTGCATTATGCAAGAGAAGAGAAAATATTTCCATTCAAAGAATATCACATCTGAGGCATTTAACAGGGATTCTTTCAAGAGACAGGGTGGCCTCATCTTTTTTTATTTAACTACACTTATTCAGAGATAGTGATGTGTGATTCTGAACTTCCCTTTGCTTTTATAACCTGTAAGCTATAGTAACACAGGTGTTTATGTACATTTATTCGGAATTATCTAAACAGTTTATGCAATTTAGTACCCTAGAATGAGCCCAGTGAAGCTGCTATTCATCCTCGGGTGATTTATTGACTGACAGTTTAGGTATTCGTGACAAATAAAAACATAAATAAGTAAGGTCCATATTGCACAATAATTACCTTATTTTCCTTCCCAAACATAGTTCATTCACTCTTTATTGATTGCCAAAGATTGGAAATGGCTTAGAACTAATTCACCTCTTGAACAGCATATTAATTGTGGTCAAACTGCCGACTTCTATTCCAGTACAAGGAGGAAATTAATTTGCCTGTGTGTTCCATTGTTATTCTTGTGGCACGCTGTTCATTGGGCTGAAACAGGGACAAGCTGGAATAACAGAATCGAGCGGCGGCTGCAGACGCTAGGTGTCACCCTTGTGACTTTGAAATCGGCCCGACCAAGACAGGATGTGATGGCGGCTGCGCGTGCCGGTGAGAGGCAGCAGGCGGACATGCTGGCGGCTTAGGAGGTGTGTGTGTGTGTGTGCGTCTGTGTCTGTGTGTGCGTAAGTGTGTGTGTGTGTGTGTGTGTGTGTGTGTGAGAGGGTCCGTCTGTGAGATTTCCTCTGCTTCTATCTGAATGAGAAGGGAGGGTGGTGATGAGTGAATATGTCTGTAGCAAATAGAGTGACTTTTTAATCCCCCTCCCCCCTTATTTGGTCTACGAACTGATTAATAGCTAATAATTTATTTGTTGTTTCGTTTCTTATGATGATAAGCGACATATGTCTGGAGGTCATAGCTTCCACCCTCGTCATTATTAACCTTTCCACATGTGTGCTTTGCAGTTGACAAACAAACGATTTAATTACATTTTCCATAGGATGAAACTGTTCTTTATCATTAATCTCACTCCATTATACGGTAGGCACGTGTTTACTGTTGCATATCCAAAAGTATTTAACGTAAAATTCAGTGTATTTACTGCCAGCCATTGACAGTAACCAGGTGGGAAACAGACTGTTGGTTCTCATCTTATATAAAAATGAAACCTATTATTGACCGTAGCATTTTAAAGAATAGGATTTTTGATATCTAACTGTGTGTCTCCGGTTGTGTAATTGATAAGAATGCTTAAGGGCAATATTTAGTTGTAGGCTAATACCTTTTTTGTTATGTTTTTGACATCTACAAGAAATACAAATGCGTGGGGCATGTATTGATTTCGCCGATTGCAAACCATGCTCTAAAATCATATTCGTTATTGGGAGTTGCTTCCCCACGGTGCCCGGTGCTGTTAAGGAGTCCAGAGGTAGTCTAGTGCGGACAAGAGACCCTGGTCTGAGTGTGAATGAATGTCACAAAATGTGTACAGATGCAACTTAACAGAAGGAAGACGACAATTACATCTGTGTTTCGTTGGTGCTATTGGCTTTGGCACACAGGTTACTAAACTAACATGTTGCAGAGGGTCAAACAGCGCCATCCAGGTCCAGAATAACCTCCAGGATCTCCACTGAAAGACCTTTTCCAAGAAATTGGCCATACTGTAAGAGAAAACATGGACGGATCTGTGAAAAGTTATCCTTTGCATCCCTTCTTTGCCTCCGCTGGGAAAAATTAGTCTGTCTTTTTTTTCTTTTGTAGCACCCATGGCGCCTTCTCAAAGACCCCCATGGGTCCCCAGACCCCACTTTGGAAACCGCCGCTCTCACAATCATCTCATACACAGCATCGTGTTTCAACTTGCACGCTGTAATTGCCCGTTGAGTCGCCCATCTGCAGGAGAACAGGTAGTTGGCCGTGTTTCTTTGCCGTACTTTGCCCCACCCACCAGCAGCGCAGCCCTCCTGTGTAACCCCTGATTGGCTGAGGGGATTGCAGGTCCTGAGACTGAGCGCTCTGCTCGGAGCTGCGCGGCCGCCAGTGTGCACCAGTGAAGTGAGAGGAGCGCTTGTTGGAGTCAACTAGACAGCCTACGGGCAACGAGTGGTGATTTCTTTCTTTTTTTCTGCCTCAATCAGGCTGGATATAGGCTACACTGCTTCTACTTTGCAGCAGACCAACATGAACTGCGTTTTGTTCACATAGGCTTATGCATCGGTTCCTCACCACTGGCTTTTGGCTACATTTACAACAGGATTTTTGTTGTTCATGGACTAATTATCGGGATATCTGCTGCCTTTTCTAAGTGATATACGAGGAAATGAATTCGTAAAAGCGTCAAGACTTCGGACAGGATGAAAGACTACATCTGCTGGAATTAAAAAAAGAAAGGTAATCGGGACTTCAGTGATGTGATGAGACATTCCTGCAATCGCACCCCTGTTCTTTAGGCAAAGATATCCGGACTTAAGCTGTTGAATTATTTGTGACTGCAGATCATTTTAGCTTTTTTGAATCAGATGTGGACTTTGAAAAGCATATAGCCGAAGAGGACATTTTTATCACTGCTTGTAATATCTCACAAAGAGCAAGATGTTTATCCAAAATGCGACTTAAATATTTGCTGGCGTCAAAGCGGAGAATTTAACACGGACTTTTTGAACCCCATTAGTTCATCAGCACGGAAGATTTAAAGATTTTATGGACTTGCTCACAGGAATTCTCATTTTCTGCAGAACCGAGTATTTTTCCACCTTTCAGGCCACTTGAAAATGGACAGTTCATCATATGAGTCATATGTAAGACCAGTTTGCCGCTTGAGAAGAGCTCCGCGGATTTACACGGTTAAATCACTGTTGTGAGAATATTCAGCATGTTTTCACAGATCTGTCGTCCCCAATGTTTCGCCCGCTGCAGTAGACCGGAGGATGTGCTCTGCCTTAGAACAGTGAAATAGGCTAGGCACTTGTTAAAATTATAGCTTTCACACCATGATATAATTTACATACACAAGAGCTAGGCGACTCGTCACCCAAACACTTCACTGGACACTTGAATGAGATGATTCATTTGGAACAGTTTTCTTTGTTTTTTCTGACGTGCATTCTTGTGCGTAAATATCAAGGTCCTTATTAGACAGTGCAAACTCAACAGGTACAATGCAAACCAAGGAGATGGAATTAATACAATTTATTGCGATTTTCCTATTGTTGTGGGTCGGGGCTGAGGCTGTAATCAACCTAAAGTATGGAATAAACGAAGAGATGAAGCCCGGGTCAGTAATTGGAAACGTGACAAAGGACGCGCTAAAGCAAGGATTTAAGATTGCACTGCAGCCCCCATACTTAAGGGTTATTTCCAATTCAGAGCCACGATGGGTGGAACTCAGTCCAGCAGGAATCCTTACAACCCAAATGAAAATAGATCGGGACGTAGTTTGTCGACAGAACCCAAAGTGCATTATTTCCCTAGAAGTGATGGCAGACTCTATGGAGATCTGTGTCATCAAAGTTGAAATTGAGGATTTAAACGATAACGCACCTAGATTCCCAACGAGCCACATTGACATTGAAATTTCTGAGAATGCCTCCCCTGGTACCAGGTTTCCCCTAGAGGGGGCAAGCGACCCGGACTCGGGGATCTTTGGAGTGCAATCATATTCCATTACCCCAAATGAGCTTTTCGGACTAGAAATAAAGACCAGAGGGGATGGGACCAAGATTGCTGAGCTTGTTGTGCAAAAATCGTTAGACAGGGAGACCCAGTCCCACTATTCATATGAAATCAGCGCAGAAGATGGAGGAGACCCTCCTAAAATAGGGGCGGTCCAGTTAAATGTCAAGGTAATTGACTCTAATGACAACAACCCCGTTTTTGACGAGCCAGTGTATACTGTTAATGTGATGGAGAATTCCCCCATCAATACATTAGTAGTAGACTTGAATGCAACGGATCCCGACGAGGGCACTAACGGAGAGATTGTGTACTCGTTCAACAGTTACGTCACCGAGAAAACGAGGGATGCGTTTAAAATTGACCCCAGAACCGGGATCATCACTGTCAACGGTGTTTTGGATTATGAAACGGCGCAAATATATGAGATCGACGTCCAGGCCAAAGATTTAGGTCCGAACTCTATCCCAGCTCACTGCAAAGTCACAGTGAATGTGATGGACACGAACGACAACCCACCTGTCATCAGTATACTCTCACTGAACACAGAGATGGTCGAAGTTAGTGAAAACGCGCAGCGTGGATATGTCATAGCGCTAGTGAGGGTTTCAGATAAGGATTCTGGGGCGAACGGCAAAGTGCAGTGCAGACTGCAGGGCAATGTTCCTTTCAGACTTCAAGAATATGAGAGCTTCTCAACTATACTTGTTGATGGCAGACTGGACAGAGAGCAAAAGGACACATACAACTTGACTATCCAAGCGGAGGACAGTGGCATGCCTCCTTTACGCGCCACAAAGTCTTTGGTAGTCAAAGTCACAGATGAAAATGACAACCCTCCCCACTTCCTTAAACCACACTATCAAGAGATGGTGATGGAAAACAACCTTCCTGGTTCATGTCTGCTAGCAGTGTCAGCAGAAGACCCAGACATGGGGATGAATGGCACAGTGTCCTACTCCATAGTCCCCGGTGAGATTAAACACATGGATGTAAACACATATGTCAGCATAAACCCATCAGGCCGCATTTACTCCATGAGGTCATTCGACCATGAATACACCAGGACTTTTGATTTCAAAGTGTTGGCCAGAGACAATGGCAATCCCTCTTTATCAAGTAACGCCACGGTGCGTATCGTTGTCTTGGATGTCAACGATAACACACCTGTTATGACAAACCCTCCACTAGTTAATGGCACAGCGGAAGTTTCCATCCCTAGAAACGCTGGGGTGGGTTACATGGTGACCCAAGTTAAAGCAGACGACTATGATGAGGGGGAGAACGGGCGGCTGACCTACACCATCTCAGAGGGAGACAGGGCTTTCTTTGAAATCGACCAGGTGAACGGAGAGGTGCGCTCCACCAGGATGTTTGGAGAAAACGCCAAATCTACCTACGAGATCACAGTGGTGGCGAGGGACCACGGCAAGCCCTCCCTGTCCGCCTCGGCCTACATCGTGGTGTACCTCTCACCAGACCTGAACGCACAGGAGTCTATTGGACCTGTCAACCTGTCCCTCATCTTCATCATCGCTCTGGGCTCCATCGCAGCCATCCTGTTTGTCACCATGATATTTGTGGCGATCAAGTGCAAGAGGGATAATAAGGAGATCCGGACGTACAACTGCAGGTACTAACTAAATCTCGTGTGTTTGTGTGTGTGTGTGTGTGTGTGTGTGTGGTTGTGCGGGCGTGAGAGAGCGTGCGCTCGTGCCTGTGTCCGCGATCGTGCCTGAAACTGCGAGTTGTAAGTGCATTGATTTTGTCATGCAGCATGTAGAGGCCTCAATCTGAGGACTGCAGATTTTTTTCCCACAGCTGAAACTGAGGTAGACGATAAACCCGACTGCATTAAATAACACACATTCTGCTCAGGCCCAGTGTTCCATGTCAAGGAAACGTGATTGATTGATTTAATCCTTCCATTGTAACCAATTGACTCATAAATATGACGGTTCGACTGTCATGTTCAATTTGCGGGTGTGTTGCCGGACAATTAACGTCCCACTGGTTCAGTAGCGGTCCCAGACATTTATTATTTAATGTCGACCGTAGCTGATTGGCTGTTATCAGCTTTAATCCAGTGTGATTATGGACAGTCCTCTAGGATCACTCAGATTGGCCTCTGCTTTGTTCTTAAACATAAATAAATATTCTCAGCAACAATACAGCCAAAAGTAGTTTAGATTATTTATAAAAAATCATGTAAATCAAATTATCGTTAACTAGTTACCCAGTTTCCTGGAAAGGAGGAGAATATCATTTTTTTTGTACCTTGCCCATTGAACATTCTGTTTTGTTAATCAATCTGAACATCAGCTCTGGCTTTGATTTCCCTGTGCCACATTACCACAAAAAAATGTACATGTAGATTGGATTTGAGAATTTAACCTAAAGCTATAATCATATTTTGCTCCAAACATAATTTTGTTAATTCAAAGTTTACCAGGGTCATTTTTCATGCATGCAGTCATACACTCTTAAACTCCACCAGTACTGGTGGATTTATTTCTACCGATATAGATTATGAATTGCATCTTTTTATTCTCATGTAATGTTTGGTTGAAATTGTCAGCCCCTTGAAGTGCTTTTCAACATTGTGTGAATTGCAGACCTTCAATTTTATAATACATTCTTGTTCGTTCTCTAGTGGCTCTAAGGAAAAGCCCTCAAGTTACATTAACAGTGTTAAAAGGATGAACCCACATCTAATTATAGGAATACAAAAAAATACGTTTAAACATGTTTTATTCAAACCTGATTTCATTCAGAATGATGCCAACATGTTGACAACAGCCGCTTTATGCAATATCATCATGTATTGTTTAAAAAAGGAAAACAAATAGACACCAATACATATTCGAAAATCAAAACTGCTCTCAGTACTTTGCTCTCCAAGTGAGATTCGCTCTCTCTGCTGGGTGCTTTAATCAGCTCTGATGTGTTCTGCTTCTTAGTCGCCACCTCGAATATGAGGAGCCGTTATCTCCAATTTATTGCTTGTCCTCTGTCAGTCTGCCTGACTCTGAAGATTTCCCCTCCCATTTCAATTTGGATACAGAGTAGAGAGACAACATGTTAAATGATAAATGAAAAAGAGATGGAGTATTTTCTACTCTTCCAGCTGCCCTTTTTCTTTCCTCTGAATCAAAGGGGGTTGCAGAATGGGGGGAGAGAGCTGTTTTGAAGATGCAATCTGAAAGAAAAATGAAAAAGACAAACTGCAGTCGAGCATCTTAGCCAGGGTGATTTGAGAAGCGACAGAGGATTATAGATGCATTTTAGTGAGGAACAGAGGGCCAGTGGGGGCTAGTATAGCAGAATCAGGAACAGAGATATTGCAATTTCATGGGTAACTATAGTTTTGTTGTGGGCGTTAACAGAAAATAAACCATATGCTCTATGCCTTAAGGTTAAAAAAAATGGCCTCTTCTAGAGTTTAAAGTAATGCGGATGGTAAAAAACATCACAAATTATAAGGAATACGTTAAGTGACGTTTGTAGTCATCACTATAAACAACATAGCATCTGTTCTCGTGTGGAAAACTGCAAGGCTATGCGAAGAATGGATTTTTCCCCCAGTCTGAGGATCCTTTGATAAAACATGGCTGTGTTGCTCATTTGCTCTTATTAAAGTCAAAACACTCGGTTTAAGTTTGCAGCAGCCACTGAGAGCAGCTAAATGAATTTGAATCTGCAGTTCTCGTGCACTCTGTGATGCTAGTGGGCTCGCTTGATAATAAAAGAAACAAAATGGAATTTGTGTGGGTTGTGTGCTTTGAATATGATTGCATATACCGGTAGTACTGCTCAGTACCAGTGTGTTCTTTTGATTTGCCTTTGTGGTTTTGGCATGTTTGCATATTGTCTGCCTGTTTGTGACATGTCGTTTGTTGAGCATGCAAACGCAAACAAACAAGGGATAACAGCTCCATTGCAAGCCGGGAGTGGGGAGTCACCTAAGTGTGCTCTTCCACTCCTGGACATGGGCAATGAGCGTTTTTCTGGCACCCATGATTGAACAGCGCCCTAGCTGGCATGGCGGTCACGCTTTTTGATCGTTTGGAAAGGGGAGGGGAAGGCAGAACACTGCTTTATTGAGTCTGTTCAGTTTCTTCTACTTGCGCAGGGTGGCGGAGTACTCATATGGCAACCAGAAGAAGTCCAGCAAGAAGAAGAAGCTGAGCAAGAACGACATCCGCCTGGTGCCACGTGACGTCGAGGAGACAGACAAGATGAATGTGGTGAGTTGCTCGTCTCTCACCTCCTCGCTCAACTACTTCGACTACCACCAGCAGAGCCTGCCGCTGGGCTGCAGGCGCTCCGAGAGCACCTTCCTCAACGTGGAGAACCAGAACTCACGCAATGCAGCTCCCAACCATGGCTATCAGCACCCGTTCACTGGGCAGGGCCACCAGCAGCCAGACCTCATCATCAACGGCATGCCACTGCCAGAGGTGAGATACACTCCGCTGTGCTCCGTCCGAAATACTTGGCTGGACTGCTTTGGGGTTGAGGAAAAGGGGAGGTTTGGGTTTAAAATGGATTCTCATGACTAAACGTAAAGGAACACATTTTGACTAATGGTTATTAATAGGTCTCCTTGATTGTGCTGAATCTTAAGTATGAGCTTTAAAGAAGCAATGCACCACCTTTCAACACATCTCAAAGTCAAGTGAAATTTCACATTCCATCACAGATTATAATGTC
>NC_048416.1:20261642-20302719 GCF_013103735.1 Etheostoma cragini
ATGTGTGACGCTCTGTCATTCAATCTGAGTGGAATCCTTCAAGGCATTTCAAGGGGCCGAGACATTGAGGCAGACCTGTGACTGAGAGCGCTTGCCAAGCAGTATTTGGATGCCTGACAAAGTAGATGATTTGGCCTCTCTTACTCCACATGTTTTCTTTTGCTTTTATTTGTCAGTGCGGAGCTATTGCAAAAAAACAACACGAGTTTGAGCACCTGCCAGACGTATTGACCCGGCTAATCAGCTCCACCACTCGTCATTTCAGGTGCTAGCAGATAGAAAAATCATTGCTTAAATGCTTTATCTGTGTGTTGTCCATTTGGCTGCAATGTTACCGCATGGCTGCTCTAGTCTGCACAGCCAGCCATTGAATTACCCTGACACACCATGCATGGCTCCACTAGAGAAAACGTCTGACTCGAAACACTATTCAGGCTGACTGAGTGTATGCAAACCTCCTGATCTTTAGTTTATTGATTTTTGTATGTATGAACTGGACTGTAGTGGATTCTTTTGGAAATATTTCTCTTCATGACACACTTCTCCTTGATCCCAAGGGAGAAAGGGGCAATTATGTTTGTGCGTGTGTGTGTGTGTGTCTGTGTGTGTGTGTATGTGTGTGTGTGTGTGTTTGTTTGTGTTTGTTTGTATAAGAATGTGTAGGATGCTCACTCCTATAGACAGCAGCAAATAAGCTCCGGCTACACGTACACACACTTGTAATTGATGACTCCAATCTTCGTTTGACATTCAGTGAGAAAAAGGTGGGGGGTTGGGGTGTGGGTCTTAAAACAAGAAACACAAGATGGATATTGATGTATTGACTGGATGATCCAGAGAGATCCAGGCACCGGTGGATCCAGAGGGGTCAATGAGACCTACTTACAGGCATGCTGATTTACTGCGCCTGTCTCAGCTGGTTCTGACAGAGTGCGTGTGTGTGGATGTGTGTGTAAGTAACACAGGCGGAAGGAAAGAGAAATGTTGTTGGGGGTTGTCCTGTGGTGTTATCTGGTGAGTGGAGGCAGAGGTGGGGGATTCAGCAGGTACACACAGTGACCCGTATGCTGTGATTGCATTCGCTGGGAGGTAGTGCGATGCAGGTCAGCACCGGCCTTTCCTCAGCCAAAACAACGTGGGTCTGGCTACACAAAGAAATCATTGAAACAAATAGATCTGCGCCCCAATTTGATATTTTTTATGATATCTTTTTTGATCCAACATCCATCCTATTGGGCACAGGGATGTGCATAACACAAAGAAATGAAAGCTTTAGCAAGCCTCCTGTCTCTGTGGCTTAACCATAAAAAAGCACATTTGCCGCAGGATTAGAAGAGCCTTTATCTGTTTCAGCTAATGAAAAAGTGGAGAGGGAGACAAATAGGGTTGAAGATTGATTTAGATGATTCCATATGCAAGGCTTGGAGTAGTCTTGATAGAGCTGTGTGAGGGCAGATAGGAAGATGAGAAGGGAGGAAGTGAGTGGGGGTGAATGACTCGTAGTGCCAGGTGTCTGATCCCTGACAACGTTTTCTCATTTGCTTAGAGGGAGTTGATCGGCTTGATAGAAGTCGGGCCTGTTTAGCATGCAGCTTCCATTGCTCTCCGCCTTGCACATGATGTTGACAAACATCTCTTTGACCAGGCCTTTGCATATTTTGCAGGACTGGGAGAAAGAGAACCTTCGACTGAGAAAATAAATGAGAAATAGCAGTAGCAAAAGCATACATTTTACACTCCAACAGAGCAAACACAGAGCAACCACAGTTGTCTTTCCTCCCCATAGTGACATTTGCAAGAGACGGAAGCTCTACAGTATGTAAAAATGTTGCTCCTAAATAAAGAATAATTTCAGTATAATTACAATGCCATTTATAGCACAAACAAACAGCAGTGAAATGACTGATAATAGCTTTGTTCCAATGAGCAAGCTTGGGCTTGAAACCACTTGACTCCCCAAGTCTCAACCCATATCCCATTGACTGGTTAGGACACACGAGTGGCTGCACTGTTGTGATTACTAAGGCTGTTTTGTCCCCAAAAAATGTGTTCATCCTGGGGGCAACCTCATAATTATCCATGATTCATTTATCTGTGGCGGAAGAGCTCTTTGTTTTTACACCAGGGCACAATGATAACTCTGGGTTTGTTTATTTGCCAAACATGAAGATTTAAAATCATAGCCATCGGAATGTGGGTACGAGGTCAGATTAGGTTGGCTAATGGAGGTAAAGAGGCTAGGGTCTAGTGTCTATTTGTAAATAATGATTTTGATTGATGCAAAGTTCTCCTCCATTGTTAGTTTATGTGGGGCAGCAAACATCCTGCTCATGTCAGAGCAGCTGGAGTCGAGCTTTTCCTGTTTCAGACAAAGCACGCTGGCACACACACGCATACACACACAAACACAGCGCACTTGGCCAAGATAACAGTGACAGGTCTCCCTGAAGGCCTCATACCTGCAATTGCATTGTGTATATTGTATTTTCCCTTGTGAGAATGTGTACCAGTGTATATACCTTCCTGAACATTGCTGTCCATTGTTTTGAAAAGCCTCAGCTGTGAGATGTTGGTTAGACCTGCCTGTGGTAGCACTAATATGAACGCTCACAGGAGAATAGAGCTGTCTTCCATGGCTTAATTATAGTGAATCACTTGGTGGGGGAGACAATTATAAAGCAATGGAATGGCCTTTGGCTAGAATGTTTTTTTAATTTGTAATGTGTACTAAAGCTTCTCACACCTGTGATTCCAAATAGTGAGCATAGCGGGCAAATCAGAGAGATTTTTCTTTTACACAGGTGATGGATTAATCAGAAAAAAGGTGATAAATGATTCTAAATAAAGGGGGCTTCGAGGTTGCACTACATGGTGTAGGATGTTTGGTAATGAGTGCACTTCACAAGTTTAGTTAATTGATTACGATTGCTATCATCTTCCGGATGCTCACTGCGCTGTTTCCTTAAAGATACTGGAGATACATAAGTCTTTGTGATCATGTATTGTAGTGTACGCCACAGTGTCGGCTTCAGACTCTGACAAAAGAGAAATGGATGTACATTTTTGTTTGTTTGTTCAGTTCTTACAGTCAATCAAAGGAACCTAAATGAGTAAGATAAATTGAAAACAATGGAAAATTGAAACAACTGACAGGGTAAGTCAGTGCACCAGTCTTGCTGTTTTTCCTTGTTAGTAAGGAAGATGTTTTGCTATTGATGTAGAAGAGACAACAGGGAGTGGTTGCGGCGAAGCTGCACATCCCTCGCTATCGCTTCACATCAGGACAATATGCATGGGAGCAATCAAACGTGTCATATTGAGCATGCAAAGTAGATGTCGTGCTGTCAGTGCACACTACGCATCTGTTGAAACTGCCAATCTCCCTCTCACACATGTACTTACGAATACACACGCACGCACAATATTTCTTATGGAGTGTCACATGTATCTGAAATACGGGCTGTGGCATTATCATTTACATCATTATGATCAACTCAGGAATCTCAAAGAAAGGAGAAACGAGAGGCATAATCCAATACATGTTGCTTGAATATTGTCTTCATCCCGGGTTGTTGAAGATAAGCTTACCTATAAAGGTTTCTAATACTATTTCATGTTGTCATAGATTTCATAAGACAGCTGCAGTGTTAATGAAACTCTTTTTTTAACGCATATTTACTGCAGTTTTCCTAAGTTAGGAAAGATTTACAGTATATAATGTATAAATATCCCCCCCCCCCCCCCCCCCCCCCCCCCCCCCCCCCCCCCCCCCCCAAACAGGTGATAACAGTAAGTAGAGAACATTCACGATTGGTTGAAAGTGTAACTGGGAGATGACAACAGGGCAAGCAGGGAAGCAGAAGGTGGAACTTTTGTACAGCTCTCACGTTGCTGAATGCGTGCATTACTACAAAGGGACACTTCTTTCAGAATGCAACATTTCATATGCCTGCTTTTAAATTTTTGCTATGTCTGAGTGTCAGCTTTGTATTCACAGTTTTCAATGCCAGTGAAGTGAATAGAAGTGAATGAATATGAAATTTTCAGAAAAACTAATGGAAACGCGTCCCCCAGTTATGGTCTACGCATTTAAAACAGGATGAACATTAGACTTCCATAAATGAAAGAACCCTTCTGTCCTACAATAGTAGCTCAAACCAACCCCTGTCTACTCCCGGGCAACAAGACCCCTGCTTTTGATTTAAAAACAATTAAGTACAGGCTACGTTTTTTGGAAATTTATTGATTACGTGATCCCTTTAACCACTCTAAATTTCAGTATACAGTACAAGAAACGGAATGGCATACAGCCAATGTCTGGTCAAAAAGCTTAATGAGAAAAAACAGCCCGATTCTCTGGTGATTCTAAACCTCCTAAACTCTGAAGAGTTCGGCGATAGAAAGACTAATCATGGTGGAAAGTAAACAACAACAGATATAGTGCAATAAGGGAAGAGATACACAACCGCCTAATCTTAAAAGCCAGTTTTTAAAATGATTTTTGATGCGTTGAAACAGTGGTAGGTGTATGTTGTTGCATTGTTTAAAGTCTCCTCCTTTCAAAGGATTTGAGAAAGAACCGTTTTATCTCCAAAAGCTTCAGATGCGCACTGATTGAGTGGCACATGAACCTCTTAATTATTTAGAGAGGTTATTTGTAAGGCACAGACTTCAGAAATGCTTTGCCTTTCAAGTGTCAGTGTTCATAAGGTAAAATAAAGCCTTGTCTGTCAGAAATAAATTAACAGTGTGACAGTGATGTACTCCGTACCCTCTTTATTGCATTCCTCAGCTGGCTCCTCCCATCGTCTTTAACACACAAAGCTGGTGAAGCTGTAGGGTGATTTTGTGACATTACTCACAAGATGGTTTTCACTTCATGCACAACCAGTGCTGCTTTTACACTTGGTTGGGTTTTCATAGCGTTGACCCCAACCCGCAACACCCCATCACTGCACGTCATTCTCGATGTTACGGAGGTACAATGAAATGACATAACAACCCCAGGCAGCCATTCAGAAGCAGCCGGGCCCGCCGGGTTGCCACCCTTTTGTCGGGATCAGGGCATACAGCCAAAGAGCTGAGGAGTCAAAACACATGAGTGACGGCGTCTGATGTCCACACATCACTGTATGTGTCCATAGCCACTTGTGACTGGTAAGGAGCATGCAGAGGGAGTAATAGCTACTGTAGAGAAACGACAGGGCCTAGAAAAACAAGGAGAGAGAGATCTATTTATAGAATCCCAATGATTTTCCTCAACCTGTATTGCTGCTGCCTGAAACATGTTATTTTTCACTGTAAAATGTGGTGTTAGGATGGGGAAGAGATTTTATTGCACAAACCATATCAACATCCACAGGAACCAATAATGTCTGTTTTCTATTGTTAGTACAATATGATTTTCCCCTGAAAAAAATACTTTGTTATTATTCCTACCTGCAAACGTGGTTGGTGGTTTTAACAATGTAGAGTGGTTTCGGAAAACAGTAAACAGTATGCAGCATGCAGCAACTTTATTTTCTCACAATGTGGACAGTCCAGGATGATATCATCAAATGGTTGAACATCTTGATAAAATATATATAAATATATATGCTACAGCAGATGTTTTCAAGCTGTGTTATACACCAGAGATACGCAAGCGCACAATTAACATCAAAATAAAAAAAGTAAAATCATGTGGTACTAATCAACTTAATTATTCATCTATTGTTTTGAGATGTTTTTACGTCGTTCAAGACGACAGCACTGAAAAGGGAAAACAAATATGTGAAATGACTTTGAAAGCTCTATCATGGGGAAATAATTCACTTTCTTGTAAACCTATTAAACATCAAAAGGAATGGGATTTTCTTGTGGGGCCAAAGATGGGCACATAATGGCATTAGTCCCCCAACAATTTATGTTAAAAGATTTTTACACGTACCTAAATGGAAAACAAGGGATATAATGGCATTGGGCTTATAGGTTGATGGGTCCACACGTAAATGAGAGAAGGCTAAATGGAGTGTAGGAAATGGACATAGTGATGATGTTTATTGCTAGGGAAGGGGGACATCATTACGTACCTTGTTAAGCCCTGCAAGCAATGCTAAGTGGACGTTACTTCCCATCTGAATGTGTTTCCTGCAATGCTGTTTTTTTTATTTATTTTTTATTTCTCAAATTAAACTCTTAGACACAACTATGCAGCATTCTGTTTTCTTTCAAATAAATGAGAGTCCCAACATAGAGGAAGGTAACACTTGTGAATTTACCATCAAGAAAAAGGAATATTAAGACATTTTGAAAAGATCCTCATGCGCAGCCTTTCACACGTTCTTCTTGCAAACTTTGCGTGTCAAACCCTTGCAGTTCTAAATGTAAAACTAAACTAAGGTGGAGAAAACTAATAAAGCCAAACAAGTCTCAAGGAAAGCTATGACAAGGGAATGCTCCGGGAGAATACAAAATATAATCTATATCTCATTAATGCGGATTTAGCTGCCTGTGGTTCAAAATGCCTGTAGTTACATTAACATAGGATAGAAAAGGTCATGTTTAAAAACACAAACTTTAGACTTGTTATGGCCAGGAGTGGAATCTATGTGCAGTGGAATACTATTTGCTCTGTCGTACCCAGTTTATGTCAAGATAAATGTGACCGTCTCCGTCCCTCTGGCTCAGAAATATTAAAACAGAATCATTTGTACAATGTGTATGGGCATGCAGTGTAAGAAAACATCGACACTCCCTCAATGTATTTGTCCTTCCTCACAGATGAGAATAACAAGGGGCTCAGCCTCCTCTGAGGAATCTTTATTTAATTTGTGATCCGTTATAAAATAACAAAACCAAAAGTTTTTTCAGCAAGTAAACAAAGTGAGAAAAAAGTAATTACAATTCTGTTGTAATGACCATTAACATTTTGAGTGGGCCAAAAACTTAAAAACAAAATGTCATCCAAATGTGCAGATAAAATTCATAGGTATCAGGCCTGTCATTTTGTTTTCACTGTCTTAAGGCTCTGACACACCAACCCGATTATCGGCCGTCGTTGACAGTCTGGCAAGGTCAGTGACTCAAGTCTGTTGGGTGTGTCCTGTGCCATCTTCAGTCGGAGGACGGACTAGCCTTGACTAGCGAATCATTGCACATGTTACAACAATTACAGGAAATGACGAGTGGAATGAGCGTGACGAACAACTCTCAATATCTGACAGAAATCTTTCAAAGTGACATTTTGTTGATCAAAAAACAGACAGACTCAGAAACTATATGGCTTATTTCTCGCTTAAAATCTTTTCAGAAACACGTTTTAGTAAACTATTTTTGTAAAATACAAGCTTCTCTTCCGAACGAGCCACCATTGTGGTGGCCTTAAAATTTGGGAGAAGCCAGACCCACGTGACGTGTTTTACATTTTCAGTTTTTATGCTGAATGTACACTGAAGTCAGCGTCGCTTCGGTGTGTTTTGAGGCACTTTTATGACTGACGGGAGCCAAATCATCAGTCCGACAACCTGTTCTGCCGACGGTCGCCCGTCGGGTTGGTGTGTCAGAGCCTTTAGTTGACCTGCAGATTACCACACTTGTTGCCGCATGGTTTAGAGAGTTCCCAGGGCTTTCTCCTGATTGCTGATGCTGTAATTTTTGAATGACAGGGAAATGGGGGGGGGGGGGGGGGGGGGGGGTTGGGCTGCTTTTCTAAGCAGCCAGCTCTGGCACCAGGGAAGAATGACCTTTCCAAGTGTCCTGTTTTTTTCGCCTAAAACAAAGAGGGAGCAGGAGGATGTTAGTTAGCTTTTTCCCCCAACAGATAAATGTCAACTTCTGCATGCATAATTGTCAAATGGAAAGGAGGAAGTCTTGAAGTGAACCAATTTGCTGGTAGATACGGATCCTGAGCTGAGTTATTCACTGCATTGCAGATCTTGTCACAATACGTTCAGTGTCTCTTGCTTGAACTTTTCGTCCTTTCTTTCTGTCATGTTTGGATCGGTACTTTAGCAACTGCCTTTACATTAGTTGCAACATCAAATTTAACTTAATTCAGCTGGATATAAAACAGTATCACTTTGTGACATGTCTATCTAAGGCAGAGCAGACAAAGGGGAGCAAACGTCATTGTATTACACACTGCATTATACCTTTGTTTTGTTTGCTCCAGTGGTTGAGCAGTATTTCCTGTTTCTCCCCTCCTTTCATTCTCAGTAAATTCATAGTCATAAACCTGGATGCACATTAGGGAGCGCATGTATGGGATGTTTGATGAGAACAGAGGCTTTTGGCAGGCGAGCCACTATAGCAGCAATATCGGTTGCCTCAGAGCCATGCAGCAGTATGGCTAGAGAAGCAGCAGGGTAGCGTAATTGTGCATTGTTCATCCACAGAACAGAGGCAGAGCATGTAATGAGCTGTAGCATTTTCACCCAGCCAGCCTAATGGGCTATGACCGAGTATAGGCCTCTCAGAGCCCTTGCTTTCCCTCTGCTCTGTTTGACCAGTGTCTTGGGCCTCTTCTTTTCTTTTCTCCCATTCTACCCCTTTTCTTTGCTCGATCAGCGTCGACCATTCCTTCACCCCTGTTATCCCTCTCCTTTATCTGCTCTCCCCTACCCATTGTCCCCCTGTCTGAGGAGATGGTGGGACCCCTAATGTGTTCTGTGTGTGGCTCCTTTTCTCATTCATGATGTCTGTAATGCCCTAAGCAGTCAGTCTGATTCAAGCTGACATACATCAGAATAGCTCATTGATGGAGTGCCGTGTGCAGTGTGATTACATTAAAAACCCAAACACAGCATACAAATAAAAGTTCAGGAGAGAATTTGCTGATGTTAGGTGTAGGGGATTTGTTGTTAGAAGTCGGCTTATTTTTCTATCAGAGGCTGTTTTGCATTTTGATTATCTAGTTTTCCTAAAAGCAGTTCCGGTGGGCCTGTTTTGCTCAGGTTTGTTTTCCTGGGATTAGGGCTTTTCAGAAAGAGCCCCTGGCCTATTATTTACGGCCATCTCTAGTTTCTAAGGAGGTGGGAAACCATTTCTTTGCTCATACCAGGTCAAGTTGGAAAGACAAGAATGTGTGCCAGGAAATAAACCCACAGATATTCACTAGGGGCTGAGCTCGGAAGATGAAAACACTACTAATGATAATAGTTATGATTGCCTTGCAAAGGAATTGATAACGACTTCAGCAGCCTCTTTGTGCTCTCTTATGGCATCTGAAAACAATATTCAGGGTTCAGTCTGTGTCTGACTGTGGAGCACAATGGGACGTCAGTTTTGACTTTCCCCTCACGTCCACTGTTTGACATACCACAGCGTAGACAGCCGAGTTAATGAATGAAAAGCACTTGGCCTGTGTCAGACTGCTCCGAGTGTAGTCCTTTCCCTAGTAACCTCTTTAGTTCAAGATTACTCTTGTACCTGTTCTCTTTTTGAGAGCTGCTCCCAGTTCAGTCTTGTAGGAAGCCAATGAGGAGGGAGGGCAGCATATGTATACTTGTCAAAGAGAAGATTGCTTATAGGCATTATACTTTAATAAGGGAAGATGACTGCTTCATTGGGGAGCTTGGCACTTTGGAGGGTCAAAGTGGAGGTTGAGTTGAAGTGCTCTTATCTAGTTCAGAGATTGTTACATTAAAGCAGGCTGTAAAGAATACATTGACAATCTGATGCATGCACACATGGGAACATGAATACATTGTTTAGTTTAGTTTAGTTTAGTACTTTAGAAACTTATCTGTGTACCATTAAAGGAACAGTAATTTGAATCATAAACACTACAATAAGAAAAATTTCATATCCACACTGTATAGGAAATTAACTTTACTTACTTATTGCTTTTTTTCAATGAGTGGTAGATGAGAAGGCTTCTGTGATGTGTTTACTCTAGCTTAGCACAAGCACTGCATGTAGGGGGTACAGTTAGCTTTCAAAATGTAACAAATAATACGTTAAAACCTTGTTTTAGGGTAAAAATAGAAAAAGTCTCACGCTTGAAGGAATATTCAATATGTAATGCTTATTTATTTTTGGATAAAGGAAGTGAACAAGAATAATAATTGAGCTTTTAGTTAAGCAGATTTCTTTCCTTTGGACAGAGCCAGTCTAACATGTTTCCCCTTACTTTCAGTCTTTATGCTAAAATAAGCTAACTGCTTCTTGGCTCCAGCTTAATTGGCAGATATCAAAGTGGTGTCAATCTTCTCATCTAACTCTCAGCAAGAAAGTATTTCTCAAAATGTTGAACCATATAAAGTCATTGTTGCATACATGTATGTTTTCCTTCATTAAATGCTATAGTCACACAAAAAAATCCAGTCTTAGCTTTGTTGTTCTCTCATTTTGCGGTATCAGGCCAAAATGTCTATCCTAAATTTAAATGTGTAGCTGACCTCTTTTGTATGTGTGCGATAGGACAGCAGACAAATACCAAGGGTGGTGGGGGAGGACAGACATGGGAGTTGGTGTTCTGACTTCATTTGTTTGCTACCCAGTAATGATTATTTTAGCCTCTAAGCCCCAGATTTGGCCTTGTTTTGCTTTGGGAAGCGGCCTCGATGGGGACAGAGCAGCCTTGCCCTGACTGAGAAGCTTGTATGTGGCTAAGCCGGTTGGCAACGAGAGTCAGGTACACAGCACGGACACATTTTGAGTGTAGTAACAAAAGGCGACAAAGGCAGAATGTTAAGTAGAGGTAAAGATGGGTTGTGGTTTACTTTCGAATTATGTCCATGTGGACACTGGTGGCTAAATGAAAGCGTTTTCCAATTGTAGACCTTCATCGTTTGCCTTGTTAGTAATGCTGGTAACAAGCCAGTTGCCAGCTTGCATGAGCAACTGCAGAAAGCTGACTTTTGGTTTAATTTGGAGGACTAGCTATAATCCAGACTAAATCCCTTAAAGCTGAAGCCCCCTCCCTCCCCTCAACACTGTTGGATTACGGGAGTGTCTTTAAAAGGATAAGGCCCTGCTTATCACTGCTTCCCTCAACACTTGTTTGAGACTTCAGATGTGGGGGAGGACGGTTCATCGTCACCCAACGTGGCCAGTGCGGATATGGCTCATAGTGATTAGGCATCTGACTGAGATCAATGATAATCACAATTTATGGTTTTTAAACCCCCACTGTCACAAAGGCATATGGATCTGAGCATATGCCTCCAATCCCACCCCGGTGATTTTCATCAGAAAGTTGAGTTTAACTGAATGAAGCAGCTAAATCAGATGTCTTGCAGCACTTTGTGCTCATTACCTTTTAATCATTTTTACATGTTTTTTATGAACTGTTTTAACACAACTACTCACACGCAGAAAACGTTGTGCAGAAAATATGCATCAAAGACCAAATGGAATATCAGAAATCACCTGTCAAAGATAAACTGGGCAAAGCCACAATGTCAGAAACTTGCAGTTTGTTAATATTTAACATGTTTATAATTTTTATAATAAGAATAGTAGATCGTAAACGACCCATCTTAGTTTATATTATCAGTGTTGTTAACATATGCTCTGCTTGTAATCACTGAAAGAATACTACTATTAAAGCATCACACTACTTTTTATTCCATCTCCACCCTTGTTTTTTAAAAGGAATAGTTTGAAATGTTGTTGTTGCCAGGCAATCAGCGGAGACTCCAGTCTACCATGGCTCCCAGCCAAGAAATAGTTTAGCACATAACCCTCAGTAAAACCACATCTTGTTGTTTGTAGAGATTAAGAAAACACGATATAGCACATTCATTTAGTTGTGAGCTTTAGTGGTGCTCGTACTTGGATTTTTCACCTTGGACAGAGGCTAGCTCTTTTAAGTACTTATGCAAAGCTAAGCTAACTGTCTCCCGGCTCAGATATCATGATTGATATTAATATTCACATCTAAGTCTCTGTAGAAAAGTGAAAAGCATATAGTCCCAAAATGCCAAATTATTTATTTAATGCTGCACTGAAATGGATGCAAAACAGTCAGCTGTCGAGATGGCTGGAAAACACATTGAAAAAAAATTAAAAAAAATGCAAAACACTGAATTGCTATGCAGCTTTCACACGGCTCAGAGGATTTTGACAAACAAGACCGGAGGTTAAGAAAAGGTGCATCCTACGAGTATTTGTATCACCCACTGCTAATGAAGTGTTGTTGGGAGTTGGGTGGGGCATCAGTGTTGCAACAGGGAATATAGACCAATCTAGCACACGTGTTGTTTGAGAGGCTATATTTGAGCCTGAATCTGTTACTTATCTCATCAGGGTGTGGTGGTGGTGAGGTGAGGGAGCCGAGTGAATTCCTGGTGGATCCAGACTGTGAACTCCGAGCTCTCATCTTGGGAGCAGTCTGAGACTTACAGAGAGAACCAAGCCACATGGGGGGAGCGTAGAAATAGAAGTAGCGAGTACATGTTTACCTCAGTGTCAACATTTTTGACTCAGCTCATTAACCTGTGCACCTGGGTAAAGCAACACATCTCTCGCTCTTTGTCTCTCTCTCTCTCCCGCTTTCTCACAATTAATAATGATAACTAAGGGAAAGCATAAACACATTAGAGTCGAGCTAATGAACAAATGTAATAACATGGTGACGGGGCAGCTATCACACCTCAACGGCAGCGAATCGATCTCAGCTGATACCAGTTCACAGATACACCCTGTAGCACTTTCCTCAAATCTAATCATGGATCCATTTAAACTACGTTAGCTGGGAGTCTACTTGCCATTAAAATGGGTTTTTAATTTATATTATTTTGAAAGCATTGGTTAAAAAAGTGCAACGGTAAAGTAACAACCATACGTCTTCCATCGCTGTAAGATGGAAAAGGAGAAGAGTGTCCACGCGCATCCAAGCTTTCCCCTCCTCTTATTGCTCCCCCTCTCGTCCTATTACCCATGCAGCCAGCATCCTCTCTAAATTGTTTTGTATGACCTTTGCTACAGTAGCACTAATTATTACCATCACACAGGCCCTGTAAGGCACACAGCTAATTATACTGGATTTATATGAAGGGACATTGGTGCCATTCTTCATAGGCACCAATGTCTTGGCTACTGTCAGCGTGGGTGATCTAAACCCACTTGTGTAGGTACCAGGACCTCTAGTCATTGCATCTCATAAAGAGTTGTTATTAGAGGAAGCGATATTTTTCAAAGCTCCAACTTGAATGAAGAGGGGCAGTTGGAGCCGTCTTTTGGCTGGTGGGCAACTCGTGTAATGAGCCTAAGAGGGTTCCAATTATTCCACTTGCGATCAAAAAGGAAAAGGGGATTACTTCTCTTGCCTTTTTTTCTTTGACATTTCACACAGTAACATCTTTTGATAGGGGCTGGGGGAGAGAGGAAAAAGAAAACGATTACTAGAGAGCGCCCCTTTACTTTCTGTCTAGCAGAGACAAAGCAATGCTTTTGCAGCTCACGCATTTTCTTTCTTTTATTTTTTTATATATGTTTTTGTAATAAAACTACTTTTCCCAGTGCTTGGTACATTAGCTTTCTCTCAGACCGTGTCACCTGCGCAAGACAGAAAGGAGCTTTCATATGACCGCAGGCTTTGGCTACAGCAGACTTGATGGCCGATTGCTGCCACATTTCTCCACAGAGCTATTGTAAATTGGTAGGAGGCATGTTGGGTACTCACTCACTCACTGCAGTTGTTTTCCTCCTCTGCTTAACAGTGTAAGTCATGTTCCACAGAATACAATGGGGAGTTGAATTATTCAATTGTGTACAGATTTTTCCCCTCTCCTTTTCATTTATTAAATTCCCAGATTACAAGTAAAAGTACATTAGATGCCTGGCGGTAACTAAAAGGATTTCTCCGCTATAGGATATCACACTATATCAGCCTCGGAGAAATAAACGATGAAAAAAGATAATAATATTATGTACCACTACATTGAAACAAAGACAACTCCAATCGGCATCAGCACAGATAAACATCCACCCCCTAAGATATGTTTGTGGTAGATAACAGCTTTGCAACACGCACACAAACACAGACACACAAGTGCACAGAGCAGAGCTTTGATAAGCACGAAAATTACTACTTGTTGTTTATGGTGGTGGAACAAAAGGATTCAAGGTCTTCATTTCAAGAAATCAAGCTGTGGAAAGGTGGATGCAAGGTTCACGATGCATTTCAATTGAATAGATTTGACTTCAAAATATAGACATAATTAGGGGGGAAACAAGAAATGTGGTTGAGTGTTTTTTTTGTGTGAGACTAAGCTCGGGGAATACAGTGCCTTGCCTTCTTCCCCTGCGAATCCACTGCAGGGGTAGCAATCCACCGTCTGTTGCTGTTTTCCATGACCCTTTACATCCCCCCGCAGTGAAAAAGCATGTTTGCCCCCAAAGATGGCCGTAATACAAATTAAATTAAATGAAGTCAGTGCGGCTAATCCCTGTGTGTTTCAACTGCTGAAACAACCCCCTCCCTCACAAATGAGTGGGTCAAGCCCGCTGCATCTGGCCTCTTCTCCACTGGCCCTGCTCCCAAGCTGCTAGGCTCCCATTCCCTGACGGAGACAACAGCAGGCCTCGCTTAGCGTTTTTCCCACTGCGACTGTATGTGTGCAATTGTGTAAACACGTGTGTTTCACTGTAAATCTGTGCTGTGTTATTCCCTTTCTGACTCAGTGTTTACTTCCTTGTGCTTGTTTTGCCTTTGCGCTTACGTGTTTGTATGTGAGCATTTCTTCGAGAAAGCTTTAATTTTGTTTGTGACTGCGGATTCACACACATTTCTTGTTTTGCAGGCGTTTTAGATTTTATTTGTAAAGTTGCAGTTAAATGTAAAATATAGAGGATTCAGATGTCCACATCTCTCAGACAAAGTACTTAACAGCAGTGTAATGGAAAACAAACAGTGGCGTCTGACCCACTTAGTGTTGGATGATGTTTTGTTCTGCCTGTGCCCTGATGGCGGCCTGTCACAGTCCTGTTAACAAGCTGAATTTTAAAGATGCGGTGGTGATGTGCAAGCAGCTAAAACTCTCCCGTCAATCCTGGTGCTGACAGCTGTCTCAAAATACCCTCCCAAATATTAGCACCAGGTGTGCTTGTCATTGAAGCACCAGCAAACAGGATCAAAAGCTAACTAAGCTTTCATAGCTTGATCACTGATAGGAGTAGCCTTGTTGTGATGCTAGCTGAAAGATCTCATATGCCCATCTGTTTAATAAAAAGCCCCTTTCTGTGATACGCACTTTGGCATCGTGCCCGATCGTCCACCCCTGATTTGTGCACCAGCTCTGATTTTGCGAGACAAAGTGCACCCACTGAGTTTTAGCAGCTGGTGCACACGGATATTGTGTTTAAGGGGCCGTGGGTTAGGTGGGCGGGTTGCTTTTTGATGAGCTGTGTGTGTGTGTGTTTGTGTGTGTGTGTGTGTGTGTGTGTGTGTGTGTGTGTGCGTGTATACTGTGTCGACAGTATGCGCATTTGTGTGTGAGCACCTGCACACATGCCCTTTGAAAAGCGCCATCACCCGCCCATCCAGCCAACATGCAGTGTAAACATGGTTTGTTTGAGCGAGTGGCCGGGGGTAGTTGGATTAATGAGCGCTGATGAAGTTCCACTTGTAACCTGGGTGCTGGCTCCCTATTTGCTGGAGTGGCTGCAATGTGGTAGTGTGTCTGGAGGCGGTGACTCATTCCCTTTACCCAGTGTCAGATCAAGGCATGTCAATAAACAGACCCACTCAATCCATCTCCGAGTGACTGCATCCGCTCACAGAGACTCCCAGTCTGTAATGAGCTGCTGCAAATCTCCATCCAACTAAAATGTCTGGAAAGATGCCTTGTCACAGTGAGCTAGAGAAAAAAGAGAGAGGGAGGGAGAGAGACTACAGCAGCAGAGACGTGACTGGCAGCCAACTTTGAGCTGCTAAGAGAAAACGTATCAAGCGTCGTGCTCCGTGTTGTAGAGTGAAAGTTGATCAGCTCTCCTCGCAGTTTTGCAGATTTCTCATTTCCGTCATCCCCATGTGTATTGAGTTAATCAAAAGTGAATTCTAAGTTTACTGATTTTCAAAAGTGACTCAAATTTATGCTGTTAATTCACTGCTCGCGTGTAAGCATTTAAGGGCAATGTGTTTACATAATCTGCAGTGTCTCTGAGTGTTTATTTTTAAGGCCCTGCCCAGGGGAGGTGGGAGAAACCTATGGGAATTCCTTGTGCACTAATTTAGCGTGCCCCACCCCCTCCCCCTCAACACTGGCTAATATAGGGCACATTTGTGAAGAGAAAATGCTATCTAGTAATTCTCCTATAAAAATAAAATGACTGTTAAACACATATGTTTGTAGTGCTTTCTCCCAGAGGGTCTACTCTGGAATAACAATAAATCAACCTGGATTAGATGTTACACTCAACATTTCCGGCGTCTGCTAGAAAAGAAACACAACACTTACCTCACTCGCTTGGCGCCATACACACATTAATGGATTTAGGGATGTGAGGAGTGTGAAAACATTTCAGTCTGACATCCAAATTAAAGAAAATCCCTCAAGACTTGCCTAAAGGGGTAGTGCCTGCTCTTTGAGTTTGATTAGGCTCCGACGGCTCTAAGAAAAGTAAGCCGATTTCTTACAGGAAACAGCCTCGATAGTCAAGTCTTTTTCCTCCCTCTTCCCTTTTTACTATGTAAAACCATGAATCTTAATCGTATAGAGATACTAAGGTTTTTTTCTGACAAAGAGATAGTATAAGTCTGGAAATACATGCAGACCTGAACGCTGAACAGGTGTTAAATGAAACTCTATCCAGCCTTGTGTCTGGTGACGCAGTAGACCCCTATTCATTCTAAGTGGACACTATGACTCCCATCTGAGAGGCTTAAAAGCACCAGCCTTGCCTCTTTCGACAAAGACAAAACAAAAACACCAACTCCGGATCCCACACAGCCACGAACAGTTTGAAACATGTTGGTCCTGAGCCGTGATTCCCCGGTAAGACAACAGCTCTGACTCAAGCCTCTTTAGCGTCAGCCGACTCCGCTGGAATGCAGATGTCTGCATAGGGGCCTATTATTTAAAATCTTTTCATCATGCTGAAAGGGAGGGAAATATCTTTGACGTTGAGAAGCTCATGAATAATGAATGTGGTTTCTATCAATGTATGTATAATTAATCACATCTCTACTAACTGGATTTCTGTGGAGCCTGTAGTCCTGAGTGACATGGAGGCTTTTGTCTCTGTTTCAGAATAAAAGACAACTGCATTATCTTCTGCAGTTTCCTATGTGGTGGTGATGCACAGGTGGAACAAGCAATAGCTTTAGTACTTTGGCCCTTTTCTTCACTTTATGAGAGCAGGGGGTGATTGTTTTGGTCAGAAGGAGCAAATATTTGTTCAATTTCCCACAGAAAGTCAAGACAAATGAGGAGGAAGTGCAAGCAGGAAGTGGTGTTGTGTTCACAGATCGGTTTCATTGTGTTTCCGAGAAGCTGTTATTCAGTTTGCTCAAACAATACTCAACACGTAACACACATGTGGTCAAGGACACAATTGACCTCATAGTAGCGCTCAATTCGTCCAATTTATTTGTTTATTCAGTTTTGCTCAGTTCACAAAGACTGCAGAAGTGTACAAGCTACAGCTGAGTAAGGCAGCTTCTAAAACCTTTTCACCACAGTATCACAACATGATTGATTCCCAAATGGGCTGCTGGGTTTGGGGTAAATTGATGGGTGATGAAGTGAAATGATGCAGAGAATGTGACAGGTTATTTGTCACACATGTACCCTTCTGTCACAATTGATTGTGTATAATTTGAGGTTGCAGGGGAGCCAGTTGATATTAAATGGTAACAACTCTCTGTATTCATCACGGCAGGCCACCTTTAACAGGCAGAAATAGAAAATATAATCTCATCCACAACCATGGCTGTGCCTCAGGCACTCTTTCACCCTTTTTACCGCTGATCCTCCCTTAGGGGCCCTGCCCTCTATAAAGGAAGAGAGAAATCTATAATCTAGCAGATGGCAGAGGATCTATGGGAAATTCTATAATCGGGAAAGTGATGACGATGATGATGGTTGTCAGGGTTAGAGGGGGTACAGGGGTGGAGGGTTACGGCAACTCAAGGCCAAAGAGCGCTTCTTCCTTCTCACATAAATAATAGACAAAATCCACTCCAAGCAGGTGCCTTGGTGGTCTGTGTTTTTTCATCACGAGTGACTCACAAACTGAATGTGAGCTGCTGTGAGGTACTGCGGGGTGCAGACCCAGAAGCGAGGTGGTCGGGCGCCAGATCAGCCCTGCGAGTTAGCGATTGTTGGACGAGTGCTTTTTGTAGGGAAGCAGAAAGAGAGATTCTGTGTGTGCAGAAATGTGAATGTGCAAGAGGCTCAAAGTAAAGCATTTCTTTTCATAGTCACAGTGTATAGGATGAGAAAGTCAGCCGCACATGTGCACTTACACACGCGCGCACACACACACACACACTCCTCAGCGTCCTCACTGCAGAATTACATGAGGGGAATACATGCATCTGTAAACAGGCAGTTTTAGACACTGAGTTTTAGACACTGACTGTCCTTCATCCAGTGAAGTTTTTCACCTAGTTTCCCCCTCTCTCTTACTTTTTTTCATCACCACTTTTTATCACAACCAAATCTAGCTGGATAATGAAGCCTTTTTTATTTTCTAATTGCAGCTGGCTTGCCCTGTAAACCCCCTGGATCTCTTTTTCCTCATCTTCTCCTTTAGCAATGGGATATCAATAACAAGGCACGTTATGTGTAACGTTTCCTTCCTGGACCGAGGGGAGTCTGCGAGCGAGCAAGCAACAACAATGAACGAAGACACAACCTCACACTGATAAAACACAGAATGAAGCAGCAAAATTCGATCTGACAGTTTTAATTGATTCTGTCTAGTCTGTTGTTCTATATGTTTAAACCGTGCGTTTTAGTGTGGCAGTATCCACAACAAACGTGGCTTGATGTTTTTGTCAGCTAAATTGACGACATTAAAGAGTTGCATCCATGACAGACATGAAACACTCACATCCGTAATCAATTTTTCTTCTTTTAGATGCTCAATTTCTTTAGACACAGTCCTGACAACTCGCCCCACCCTGCTGAAACACCTTCTGTTTTTAAGCAGTTTAACTTGTGTTTGATACATACAGTTTATCTCAACTGTTAACTTTGCTTAAAAGATTGATCGTATGCATCTGTGTTTAAGCAAGGTTTCATTTTGTAATTTGCTAAATGGCAATTATTCCTGACAAAGATACAGCCTGGCAAAGACTGCTTGTCAATATCGCCGTAGTCTGGTTTCATGTCAGTCTGCTTTTTAAACTGTAAATGGGAAAGAAAAAGAAACGAATCGCTATAAATTAAATACTTGAATAAGAAACAGATTGCTGATGGCATCATCAGTGCCAGTCGTGTCAGTGCATGTCGCTGCATCTGTCCGTTTTTTACGAGCTTGCTTCCCTGTTTAAATGTTATACTGTGCTGTATCAGCCTCAATAATACATACAGTAGGGCAGCTGTGTGACATTTTTTCTCTCTCTTTTTCTCTCCTATCTGTGTGACATCTGCTGAACTTGTCGGGTGTTTACTGGTGTAACAACTGGTGGCTTCACTCCCCACCCCTCCTCTTCTCTCTGGTGCTCCCTATGCCCCCACACAATGAATACACTTGCATCCAGACTACAAAACCAATTGTCACGCTGGAAGGAAGGCAAATCAAATCTTACGGCAGCAACTAGGCGAGGAGATTGCTTTTCCTCTCAGTGGCAGAGGAGCGAGCTCATCGTCCCTGTGCCTCAGGTTTTACTGAAGAGAAAGAAGCAAAGGGTGAAAGGGGAAAGCTACTGGGCTGCAGCAGCTGGACCGCAAGTCTCCCGCAGGTCAAGTCTCAACCATTTCCTCCCATCTTCACCCTCTCTCTCTCTCTCTCTCTCTCTCTCTCTCTCTCTCTCTCTCTCTCTCTCTCTCTCTCTCTCTCCACTCTCTTTCCACTTCTCTCCCCACTCCTGACACTACCTATCAGTCACACGGCGACACCAGGAACTAGATTCCTCCCTCCAGTCCTCCAGATGAAACGGAACAATAATTATGGGAATAGAGTGGCTCTGGCCGCCAAACTGGGGCCGCTCAGATCACAACAACACATTGTCCAACCTGATTAAGTAGCCATTTGTGGCGTCCTCGCAGTAGTTAAGCAGTCCTCCTCCTTTTGCCTGAAACTTGACCTCTCAGCAAGATATATTGACATTTCCTCCAATTTGAGGTTGGTAAGAAATGTGGGGGAAGACATTACATTTCTTTACAGGAAGCCTGGGCTAATGCATCTGATTCCCTCTCAGAATGGGCACATTTGACTGACTCACTGATGCCCAAGGTTATGTCTACACATGTCTGGTGTTTATTTCCAATATAATAAAAGCAGGAGATGTGGCTATCTCCAGTGAATCTTTTTGAGCTACAGAAGAAATGGGGAAGCAAAAACATTGCATGGATGAATACTATGAGGAGTCAACTTTGGCTGTACCTACTACCCACTTAAGAGAACTCCATGTAAAAACCCTGAGAGGGAATTGCATTATGGAAACTACAGTTCCATTTCTGGACTTGAGCAGCTTGAGAGCCGGGGCATACTGCCTTCCTCTCCAGGCCATGCTTACACAGAACCTGACATCCAAACCAATTACAGGCTGCAGCCAGAGTGACATTCACAAGACATTTTCTATCTTGTCTTTTAAATGAAGTTTTCCCCTTGTTACTCATGCCTTGCATTTTCATTAGTCTCTCACTGGATGCTCAGCCACTGTAGAAGAAGAGCCAGTTGGATTCATGTTCACTGGGACCGAAGTGGAGCAAAGGAGAGCACAAAACATGTACAGTACATGTATGCTATAGCATAACAGCATTATTGATCAACAGTATTGATCCATCATAGAAGCATTTTATATTGAATGTATATATATTGTATGTATGTGTGTGTATATATATATATATATACAGATATATTGTATCTATATCTTTTAAGGGAAAGATAATATTATTTGATAAAACTTATTGTCTAAAGAATGGCATGATTTATAAATAAATAGTAAGGTAATGTGTTAATCATTCATTAATAACTAATATGAGTTGCAGTGTGTTGCCGCTGTCGCTACCTTTGATATTTAATGAAGTCAAGCTGAACAGGAACAAAAGGAGTCAGGGGTAATACAAGAGAACAAACATGGTGTGCTCCAAATTAAGAGCTAATAATAAAATGTTAATTAAATTCCTTTTTATGAATTATCTTCTCTATATTAATGAGTTAAAGTTTAATTAGGGGTAAATGGTAAAGGGAGACAGAATGATGCTAACCTTCAGCGCAAACACATTACATCATAATTGAGCGAACCCCAATCAGAGGTTTGCCCTTGCATTGTTGCTTAGCATTATACAAACTGCCTGCAAAAATAATTAGAAGGAAAGGAGGTGAGATGGTAAACAACAGCTTATCTCCTAATTATTGAAGGTAGACCTATGCACCTTTGACAATACTGAATGATAACTACATATCTGACATACATACAAGTTCCTTTAGGTTTACAGCAACTAAAGAGACAAGAACAGCATCCTCATTGGTCAAATAATAATGCTGCACAGCACATAAGAAAGTGGCATCAATACCACAAATCTAAACAAACAAGGACATGTATTTGGTAGCATTATCAAGCTCCTACATTTTTCATAGACTGCAAACAGGTCATGGTAGCTATTTGCCCGAGGTAAACACCACACATTGGCTGCTATGATCTGCCAGCATCACTTTTATTTATTTAGGCATTTATTTTTGTTATTTTTTTTCGAAAGAGATCCAAGAAGACTGGGACTAATGTTTGACATTTCCATTGCTCCTCCGTCCTCACAGCTCTGACTCTTCTGCATTGCGGTTTCACTTCCACGCAGTCGCTGAAAAAGTTCAAAATGTTCAACCCCATTAACATCTAATAAGTAGAGTGTGCGCACAGTTGCACACTGAGTTTTAATCCAAATCGGTTTGGTCACCATGTATGTCAGCTGTGCACGGCCACTGCTACCTCAACAGCAGGCCTGTGTCAAATGTGTAGCTCACTTGATAATCAGCAACTGTGCTCCAGTGCCTGCATTAACCTTTCTTATCATACGGGTGACTTTTTTTCTAGATGGCTTTGATATCGGTACTTCTCTCGGATGTCAGCCGTTGACTCACGGCTTTTTATCAGGATAAAATATCTGCGCTGTGGAACGTTAGGTGCAGGCTCTGCTTTCTTTTTGCAGAAAACACCTGCATCTTATCAAAGTTTGTTGAAAGGGTCGTATCATGGCTTTTCACAAGACTGTGGAAGTCCTTTGAGAGGCTTTGATACCCTTTGGCCCTCTGACATCTTACCATGTGTGAGTAGAAGCTTGGCAGACCCAGGAGGAGCTACCTGCTCAGTGTATACTAACTCTTCTGTCCATGGGCTCTTAATCGTCAGACTTTTCCGTGCTAAATAAATGTTAAAAAAAAAAAAAAAAGAGTAGGATGCCTTTGAACTGTGTTCTCTAATGTGGGTCAGGGATCTATCGTATGCATATTCCAAAAGGCTTTTCATCTGCAATTGTGGAGTTAAGATTCCCCTGGTACACTTTTAATTTCGTCTACTTCTCTTGCAGTTATTTATTTAATAATTCCACATTAATCTTCTCAAAAATGGTTAACACAAAGTTTGGAGAAGAAAAAAGGAAAACTTTATTCTCCCTCTGTCTGAATGATAGTCTGTCTGCCCTAATGACTCCATTTTAAAGACGGTGGGCTGACCGGCAGCGGAGGGAGGGAGCAAGTGATCGAGAGCGGGGAGGGTGAAGAGGAGAAGAGAGGCTGCGCTCACTGCAGCACTATGCTCGACTCTCAGCTCCCAGGCAGCCTCTCTGCGTGTGTGTGTGTGTGCTTTGAAAGGGAATAGGATTCAGCCCTTTGAAAGCTGAGGCTGCTCACCGGGGCCTTTGTGTAAAATAACATTTCAACTGAAAGCCAATTACTGGTAACATTATTTTTGTTGCTTCCTTTATTAAAAGTACCTCTCTGTGTTGCCCCCCCATCATCCCTCAACCACAACCCCCACCCCACCCACTCACCCCCCAACCCTCTGCATCACTTTGTTACAGACGGAGAATTATTCCATTGACTCCAGTTACGTGAACAGCAGAGCCCACCTCATTAAAAGGTATGTCTTGATTAGGAATTGTTACCAGCACCTCGTTACCATTGTTATCTGTAATTATTTTATCTAATGAGTGCACAGCTGCCGTTGCAGCAGTTTGCATGTGAAACTGCATGTTTCTCATTCAGTATAATTGCAATGGTAGGATAAGATTTGGGGATAAATTGCATTACTCCACAGTGCGTTTAGTAGACATTTGTTGAAACGAGCCACAAACTCACACTATCAGATTATTAGATTACACACAGCAGCAGAATCAGCAAGTAATGATTTTTGTATTTATAGATAACCTTATTACTCTCCTGTAATTCGCTTCATTAGCAACACATGTGGCTTGAATTGCATCAGGATACAGCTTAAAACCACCACTTATGATTAAATGATATTAAAGAGATTTCTCAAGTGCTTTCCTTCCACTGTTTTTAAAAACAGGAAGAGCTTCATGAATAGTCAATAATCATGTTGTTTTATTCCCTTGGGTGAAAAAGGGAAGAATACATGTTTTCATTGTGCTTTGTATTTCAGCACACCTGAACCAGGATATTAGACAGGGCTGAGGTAATGCAGGGTTGGGGGTTGGGATGGTGGTCTTATAATAATTTACTCCATCCGGGGTTTTGTAGGCTCACTTGGAAAACTACAGTTCTGCCTTTTACCTGCAGCTAGGAAGCATTCCAGCATTTCTTTTGAAAACCCATTATGGCACACACACACCCCTCCAAACACCAAAAAAGGAAAGAAAAAGAAAGATTCCCAGCGTTAATGTAAACAAAGAGCATTCAAGTGTGGGCTTCTGCAGCACACTACAAAGAAATCCCCTCAAGAGCCAGTGAGCCTATGGTCTGGGACAGGTGCAATTACAGTGATAACATCAGAGCGCCAGCATTACCTACAGTCCTCTCTCCCAGGCTGGAGAATGTGAGGCTCAGGCACAGGAATGCAGCTACCCTGTGCTGTCCTTTCCTTCCTCTCCTTTTCTTTTTGTTTGCACACATGTGTTTACTCTCATTTACTCCTCTGTCTGTGCCGTTCTCTCCTTTCTATCCTCTTTTCTCCCACTACTTATACTCATCGATATATATACATATTTTTTTCTCTCTTGCAAAAACACATGTTCATATATTCACCCCTATTTAGTGTTGTTTGTAAAGCTGCATTTGTTCCAGTGGGATGGAAATCAAATGAAGGGAAATCATGCTGTTACTGTGCAGCTGTCGATTGTGCCCCCCCACCCCACCCTCTTTATTTACTGTGAGCCCCAAACAAGACAGATGCTCAGTTTGTATGCTTCCAGCGTTTCATACATCCATCTTCCTTCCAGGAATTCCTGATTACTGCAGTATTTGTTTGATTGTAGTGAGTGAGTGCCTCCTGTTTGTACAATGTGATGTCCTTGAAGTCAGTGCATCCATCCTGAATGTCCCGGTCTGAGACATCATTTAGCTGCCATGTTATCTGTAAAGGGGGGAAAACTTCACTTAATCCAAAAGACCCTCAACAGATTTTAAACTTCTTATTGAATGGTTATTGCAAGCGTTTAACCAAGCCTAACAACAACAGCTGCAACAAAATCACTGTGCATCTGATTTCAAATTCATGGAATTGGACCATGCAAAAGGGCATAGAATTCATAGAAAAGGACATAAAAAAGGACAGGGAGAAAAAGACCGACAGCTCGTCACAAACCATCAGAGACACGGGGATGAAGGAGAGCATGTAAAAGCAGGTGATGTGACAGTTAATCAACAGATCCCTCTCCTCCCTTCTGGCCCCCATGTAGCACGTCGACATTCAAGGACCTGGAAGGGAACAGTCTGAAGGACAGCGGCCACGAGGAGAGCGACCAGACCGACAGTGAACATGATGTCCAGAGAGGACACTATGTTGACACGGCTGTCAATGACGTGCTGAACATGACTGTCCCCCCCAATGTTTGCCAGCTGCCAGACCAAGGTAGGAAAATCTGTTGCTTGTACTTGAGTGTGCGCTCTGTGTGTGGGGAGGATTGCCACATCCTTTAGAGTGTGTTTTGCCAGTTTCAAGATAAGACCAGTGTGTATTCATGTGCGCACCGGAGGTTGTTTTCATGCCACAAGAGCATCTTTTAAGGTGCATTATACCCATTGCAAGCTTCAGATGTGCAAGTATGAATAACATCACAGTTTTCTTTTTGTGTCTTTGATGTCCTGCTAGAGCAGCTAATGTGAGGGATCTCTGACAGCTAAACCTACCCTTTGATACAGGCTTAGGCAGCATTATTGACTGATAGTAGCTATGTCTGCACTTGAAGTGGGGGCCGACTTCAGATGTGCTTGAATGGCAGCAATTAGGCTCAAAGGTACAAGGTGGATATCTACATACCTCCACGTGCCCTCATCCATTATTCAGCAGGATCATTTAGCAGGGAATTAATGTTGATGTTTCATTTCTGAATCACCGTTTAAAAAGACATCCACTTGGTTGGCAGAAGTCAGTGTAAGGGTCATGTTCGTTCTTAACTACTGCCAGTCAGACTGAGAAAGAGAGTGGGTCAGTGAGAGTGGAGAAAGCTGTCTGCAGCAGACCAGGATGTTACTATATGCACCTGAGGGTATTTAGTAAGCTCAAAGGTAAAACTACATGCACAGCATGTAACAGCTCAGCAGGGCACGCGTGTGTGTGTGTGTGTGTGTGTGTGTGTGTGTGTGTGTGTGTGTGTGTGTGTGTGTGTGCGTGTGTGTGTGTGTGTGCGTGAATGTGTGCGTGAATGTGTGCATGCGAAAATTGCAGACATTTTAGAAAGACTCGTATTAGCAATTTTTTTCTGAGTAAGGTGGAAACACGGAACATTTTATTTTAAAAGCACACTCCCGAGGACAGCACTCCCAGATCACTCGCTGTATCTGAACTTTACATTTGCGCTGTGCTCCAATTTGAGTACTTATGCCAATTTTAGTTTTTCTTCCCTCAGTTAACGTCGACATCGTTTTGGTTCCTTTTTACTAACACTGCCCCAGTAAGTCTGTCTACTCTCTCACTACTCTGCTTTCTTCCTCTTCGGCTCATATAGGAAAGACATTTTAATGAGCAAGAGATAACAAAAAAGGAATCCTAGTTTGTGAAAATGCATGATATTTTTATCAGTGGACTGTGAAGTGTGTGGGTGTGGTTGCAGAAGCAGTAATATACATGTGTAGGCTCTTCCTTGTCTGGTTCCTGGCACATTGAACTAACCTGATGCTTCATTTGGAGCAATTTGGCTTTTGATGTTGTTTGACTGGGGAATAATATTAGGCAACCTACACTTAATGTTAATCTAGAATATAGTCATACAAATGGATCTGCCTTCACAACCTATATATTGTGACTACTAACGACCTAGCTGAGAAATACAGATAGATGTATAAAGATAGATAGATAGATATTTATTGATCCCAAAAAAAATGGGAAATTACAGTGTTACAGCAGCACACAAAATATACATACATACAATATACATGAAATAATAATAATTATAATAACAAAATATAAGAATAAAGTATAAGAATGTAAGAACAAATATTTAAGTATATACAAGATCGGAAAAAACTAAATGTGCAACTGTTTAAATATAAGTATGCTAAAAAAAAAAAAAAAAGAAAAGGGTCAGGAAGTAAGGTTACTTTTGGAATCAACTTTCACCAGGCGTTCCCTCAACGACATCATACAGTAATGAACAATAAAGAGTGAATTTGAGGACTTTTGGTAGCCGGCCCTAATTACTTAACCCTAAAAAAAATGTCATGTGTCTTAAAAGTGTATGCTGACAGGTCCTCTAGTAGTGGGATCTTATTATTGGAGACAATTACAAATGATGTACACAAGGAATATTATGAGTGGGGAGAACTCTCTGAGGCAGTTCTTTTTTCATTAACGCCATCAATGATTGTATCTGTTTCAGCAAAATGGATCCATGCCTTCTGAATGTGTAATGCAGCACCACATTGCTGGGAAACAGAACAAGAGGCTATTTCACAGCTCTGTCCATTCTTTTGACCAGAACAAATAGATGATAACAAAGTATCTGTTTGGAATTACAATTAGATAGTTTGTTATTGACTTTTGTTTTATTGCACTCAGCTCCAGACTCACTTTTGGCCTGCAATTTCCCTCAGTAAGGACTTAACAAAATGGCTTCACTGGACGCTTCCCCCTCCCTTTGTTTTGAAAGTCAGTCAGCAGCAGTGGTCACACCAGAGAGTAATGAGTATCTGTTCATAATTATTAAATGAATTGACCAAAGATCCTTACACGTGCAGAAATGTAATGACATAGCAAATGAAATCGTCCCTCTATTACCATCTCAACGGTTTAATTACACAGTTAAAGGGCATGGTGGGCTGACAGAGACGGGCAGATTCAGCATGACGCACATTTGAATCTGTCTCTCCTGTTGTATGAGGATTTTACATCATCAGATTTTTTTTTGTGGCGCTCCCCAGGAGAACACTAGCTTCTTCTTTTCCCTCCTTCATTTTTTTCTGTGCAAACTCACTTGAGGACGAAGGCAGAAATAGAACAGTTGGGGTTTAGTACAATATGAGAGCCGCAGTGGTTACAGACATGTGCTGATGTGGTTTCACTTTGAGCTCATCTGTCCTAATTGACAAAAAATGGACACTATCTGCTGGTTTTATTGAGTCGATGGAAGGAATTGTCAGAAAACAAATAATCATGTTCACTAAACACCCCACTGCTTAGATATCTTTTGGGACTAACTCTTTTATGTAGTCTGCATCTCCTGCCAGCTAAAGCAGAAAACATGTTGAGAGACTGCAATTGCCAAAGGACGACAACACCCACAAGCTGAGGGTAGAAGAGCCTTGTTTTCTGTGTTTTTATTGTTCTGTTTTCTTGTGTTGATCAGTGCTAAGAACTAAAGGAAGCATAAAGGGGGAAGGAGGAAGGGTTAAACTCTCGGGCTTTTACAGTGCAAATGTTTACCATTCCCAGTGCCATGTAAGGGTGTTGTTTGCCCAGGAGACAAGCCGTTACGTTACCTTCACACAAAGACCCCGCAACCACATCATGTTGTGGGCTTTCATGTGGGAATCCAATTGTGTGACAAGATTCAGCTGCTAACTAGCCCGGCTCTGAATCGCAGTGGGCATTTTTTCTTCTCTGTATGATTTTATGAGTTTGATATTTGGCTTTTGTCCATCAGAGTTATGCTTTTTTTCTTCAGTGATGCGGTTTCAACAAAAGTTATTAATTAATCCTGCACCAGCCACCACCAAGGTAACTTTCAGTGAAGTGCTTGTGAAGAGATTTTATACTTAAATCTGATGCCTCTTTGTTGAATCCCTGCCAAGAGTCTAAAGAGGTGTGTGTGTGTTCTTTTTTGAAAATCCGACCTGAAATATCCTCACCCAGTAGATTAGATTAGGGAAGTATCTGAAAAACAAATTAGATTGAATCTCTTTATAATCTATAAAGGAAGAGATATCTTTAACATGTAATGGCTCAGTCATATCTGCCAATAGAATAATAAAAATAGATGGTATTCCTGTAACTATAAATGGAGAAGAAGAGCTTAATAAAATGAATTTGTCTTTATCTTTATAGGCATGTCTGTGAAGTTAGGGGGATTTGGTTGAAATGTGCGACATGCTAGCTTTGGCTCTGTAGAACCATAAGTGTCAAGGGAGAAGCGAGGGAACAGACTCCGAGGGGGCTGGTGACAATGAGAGCTAAATCTATTTTTTTCTTGACTTCCTTTGATTGTCATAGCTCAAACTTTAATTCCTCTCAGATATGGATGTGCCATGGTTTTTAAGGATTAAGATTCATGTATTGTTAAATCGCTTGCGCTATCTTCGTGGGATGGAAAAGGGGGAGCATGACGTCTCTTCACTGCGTCCGATTTGCGCGTTTAGAGGTTTGGGGTCTTGGTTTTAGAATTATTTTCAGGTCAACGTGTGGGTGTTCTTCAAAAAGAAAAGAAAAAAGCCCTTAATTTTGGTTTATTAGACTCAAAGGGATCCAAGACTGCTCAATTAGCCAGAGCAGGGAACAGGCCTCTTTTATTTCTGACATATTCCTCGGCCTCCACCTCTGGAGAGTATCTCTCATCTATCTGTTAGCTCCCTATGGGTGTGTGCCTGAAGCTGGAGCCCAGGAATGGAAGCCCCCTACGTGGGCCGCAGAATTCTCCATATTCCCTCCTTCCATCAGCAGATCCGCAGGGTTTCACTGTTCCTAATTGATTTCAGCCTCTCCCCCCCCCACACACACATTTCTCTCTCTCTCTCTCTCTCTCTCTCTCTCTCTCTCTTTCTCTCTCTCTCACTCTCTTTCTCTCTCTCTCTCTGTCTCTCTCTCTCTTTTTCCCTCCATGCTTCTTATCTTTCTTCTTCTGTTTCTGTCTACTGACTGCAAACATCTCCAACCCACATCTCCCAACTTTGTGCCAGTCAAGCAGTTCCCTTCCCCTGTTGAATTAAAGAAAGAGTAAAGGCACCTCACATGTTTCTGCTGAAAACTTGCCCTAAATTCAACACGGGAACATTTCTAGTTTGCAGTTCTCTGATCTACTAACGAAAATGCTGACAGGTGTCAGAATCCGGAAGGCAACAGGAACAGGGCTGTGCTGACAATGCTAGAGGAGGAGAGAGAGTCAGTGTGTGTGTGTGTGTGTCTGTGTGTGTGTGTGTGTGTGCGTGTGTATGACAGAGACAGAGATGGAGAGATGAGCTGAGAGTCTAGTAAGCAGTCTTAGCAAGGGAAAATAAAAAGAGGAAAGGAGGAAACAATCTCTCTGACAGGTAGGAGTGATTCTTTATTTCCTTCTCTCACTCCAAGACAACTCTGTGAATGTGCCTGAGGATTAAACTGATTCTCAAACAACATTTGATTGAATTAAGCACCAAAACTCTAGCTGGCAACAACAAGTGTTGCGTTATATTTTATGATTAGATTAACATACAAACTCTATACAGGGACCATCCATTTTGATTTTGATTTGCCTAATCTAATGTGTAACCCATGGTGGAGGTAAAATGGCTGACAGTGACAAAGAGCTCAGTGCAATACAAGCATTAAGTAGCATGTAGTGCGCACGCACTACATGCTCAAACACACCAGAGACTGCTTGTGAGCAGGTGTACTGACATTTGTAATGAACAACCACGATGCAGATTTTGCCTCTCAGATATAAAGACTTGAGGAAGTACTGTATAAGAAAATAAAAGGTCATTTCAAGCTGTGTCCATCTGTGCTCATCTTTTTCATCAGGCTTACATCATTAAATTAACTTTTATAGTCTTTTTTTTAAATTACACCTAATATAGAAAAAAAAAGAGCTGACCAATACAGATCTTTATAATTTAGAAGAAATACATGGATTTTTTCCCCCTCCATCTTTGTATCAACATATCTCACTTAAGTAAAGTAAGCCAATTTCCTACGCTGCTTTCATGTCTGTTCTAAATTAAAATAATTGGCTGTTGCCTCTTGGTAGTATTTGTTTGCAGTATTCACATAAGTAAACCAACAAATTCTTTAAAAAAAGCATATGTGAGCCCATCCCTGTAGTTAATTCCACAAGGGAATAAGTTAAGAGATGTAAAGAAGTGCTTAAACAAACTTGACATGTTTTGATTCTGTTAAGTTTTTACGAGCATCGCCTCCAGCTTCCTCTTCCTAAAATGCACACTTTAATACAGACACATAAAGAAATGCGTGCAAAACATCTTCTTCTCCAGTGCAGACAGAAAACATAGTAATGTTATAATACTGGCATCCCCTGAACTCTCATTTTGCCAAAGCTCTCCTGAATGTACCCAGTGTATTTAATCAGCTCAAGAGGGGACTGCTTATCTTTCTGCACTTGTCATGGATAGCGTATTGAACATATCAGAGAGAGAAATTGGAATAGTTAATTATTTTGTAGGGCTCACAATGAGCCTGATGTATCTCATTGCAGGCCTTCAACTGACAGCTCATTTTCTAGACAATCCTGGCATTCAGTTCACAATGTGGCAGAGAGAGCGGGAGGGGGGACACAGAGACAGAGAAAATAGGGCTTCGGATCTCCATTGCTTATTCATGACGCTGTGGCATGCTAGGTGTGTTAATAATCTCCGCAGAAACCAAGTGAATCACAGTTGTTTGTTGAACACCTAGCCAAGCTGGGCCCCAATCGACAGCAGATGGGAAAACAGGGGGATCAGGATGATTCCAGACAGAGGGAGGGAGATTAAGAACAGGTAATGTGCTGAAGTTGATGCGGGCCGAGTGTGCATTAAACCGAGAGGAGAAAGTACCTGAATTTTAAATAGTGTGTGTACACAATATATGTAGTGTGTGTGTGTGTGTGTGTGTGTGTGTGTGTGTGTGTGTGTGTGTGTGTGTGTGTGTGTGTGTGTGTGTGTGTGTGTGTGTGTGTGTGTGTGTGTGTGTGTGTGTGTGTGTGTGTGTGTGTGTGTGTGTGTGTGTGTGTGTGTGTGTGTGTGTGTGAATGCAAGGGTGTCTTTAAAGGTTAATCAGAGAATGAAGAGGGGAAAGAGAGAGAGAGGAATGAAGATAAAGAGACGGCACAGGAGAGAAATACTGGGGCTTGGGGAAAACAGAGTGAAATTCAAGTAGCAGAGCTGTAGCATCGTCTCCAGTCTACTAGCCTTTTGTGGCTCCGATTGATTCTAGTTCTCTGAGGAAGCGAGGCAGCAGCCATTTTCCTCCTAATCGTACCGCTGTATTTTTAATACTTTGAGGTCGCTCTTTTGGGCACAACCCCTTCTCCACTGCAACAAAGCAAGTACGACGACTGTGGGTTAAAACAGAGGGCCGTGTGCAGTCCCATTTGTACTTAAAATCTTTAATGGGAATAGGATCTTGTACTTCCATTTTGCCATGGATTCTAATCAAAACACAATTTGCATTTAATAGAGATGATCTTTTCTTCATGTGCAAATTCAACATAATGAGAGGTTAACTAAGCCTCCTTCACAATGGTGTTCTTTATTTTACGTCTTTTCCGCTCACAAACAGTTCAAGTGCAGAGGCTGTCTCACGCATCTGTATTGAGACGGTGAAGCCAAGGCAAGTCATTTTACCACTCTGCCCCTTGGACAGAAAATTGCAGATAATATACCTCCAGAACAGATCCTGTGCCTGTGGTGACAACTTTATTTCCTCTAATACACATTTACGAAAAGCATGATTTACCACAGCCTTGTTGCTGTAATGCTATGACTATAGACCGATACTATGTGGAGTAAACAACCTGGTGAGGACATACTATACATATAGACTAACTCAAAGGAGCCTCAGTGTGTGGCTGGAAGTAGGCAGGATAGTCACTGAGTGACTGCCAAAGCAAGGCTTGTATTACAGGGATCCCAGGATATCAGACACCAGGCGGCCTGTGCTCCCTCCAGGCAGGGCAGAGTCTGGCAGCTGGCCCGTAGCCCAGATAGCTATAATCAGAACCATTACCTGTAGCACTGGCTCCCATTTATGAGCCCTCATAGTGGAACCTTTGCTATACTGCGGAGATTAGGAATGCTGGTAAATTTAGAAAAAGCACAAATGGCATGCACATGCTTTAGCTACACCTGCTGCAGAAACATACGCTATATACACAGGAACGCATACATAGCTTTGTGCCACACACACGTGTCGTGAACGGGAAGCGAATTTCTGGTCATTATGGGTCTTGTCACGAGGCATTTGTTTTATCTTCTCCCTCTGTGAAGGTAGAGATTAAGAATATACTCTGCTCTGTTTAAGGGGAAAATCAGCTGTCTCCTGACAAGTACATTGTAGCCCGCAGTTTTCTGTCCAGAATACAAAGAGACATTTATCACTGCAGCTGGTGTAACCAAGGAAGGGGGTGGGGGGGTGCTGCAGCAACGTGCATTTTTTTTAACCCCCATTACTTCCTTTCTGTGGGAAAAACACTATACCTCCATCCTCTTTAATCCATTTGAGATTTTCCACATCCCTATTTTTCTTTTATTTCATTGTCCAATCTCTCCCCCCCTCACAGTTTTTTATTTTTTTTATCTCAGCTCACGTCACCTTGTTTTTCCTGACAACATTAAAACCCAACTGGAATACATAAAGTTATGTCATCCTCCTCAGTTGTGGCAACAAAAGGTTACTGCCTCAAGCTTACTTCTATAATATTTCCATATTTTTCTCTCCTCTCTCCTCATGTATATTCAGTGCAAATGATTTATTCTGTAACATTTTATAGCCGTTGAAATGCTAAATTTCTCTGCATATGCTGTAAAACATAGCATGGCAGAATGTGCTCTTCGGATTTGAGCTCAGCAGAAGTTAAACAGAGGTTAAAGAGAAGTCGTCCAAACCACCACTACCATTACTATCTTTCATTCACCAATTAGTGTCAGTGATCCCTCGCTGTCCCCTAGATGGCCTTGCAGGGATGAGCTCACTATGTTGTAATTCGACATTTTGAGTAGGTCTCAATAGTGGTAGGCGCGTTTCTGCTGCCAGTGACCCAGATTATAAACTATTGATGAGAGAGTGAAGGCACAGTAGCAGAGAAGAGCTAAGAGGTGTGTGGAGACCCAGGGAGTCTTCACCGACCTTTTCTTGGCTACCGGTCTCCGCAAGACTTGTCTTTCAACACGTTTTCATATTCAAGAACTTCCCCGGTCTTTTTAACCTTTTGTATCGTTTTTCAGTGGTTTCACATGCACACTAGTAATTCAGGTTAAGGACACACATTTATATAAAAAAGGACACATTTTGACTACAGAGTTTAACAGGGTTGTCTTAGTTGGGTAAGATCAAAATTGTAGTGGGCCTAACCTGACCAACACAGTGAGTTCATTAGTCAATCTGAATTATACAGACATTGTATTCAGAGTTCCGCCTGTTTTGACTCTGTTCATGTGTGCGAAAGGTCAAGAGCTCAACAGGATGCAGAGTGGTGTTGCTGCATTGTGGCGTAGCTGGCGGTGGTGGATAATCAAATTAGAGCAAATTCATCAACATTAAAAACATTATTCACAAGGGCCCTCCGATTTTGTATTGTTCCGCTAATAAGATGTTCCCTTTAGGCTACCACTTTCTGGGCATTAAGCTCATTATCTAACCAAAGTAGTATATTATGTAAAATCACGTTGGTGTTATCCATGTAAAATCTAGTGTAACTGTTACATTAATCTGCTTATTTACAATATATGTGAAAATTCCTGTCTTACAGTCCAGGAGACTTTACTTTCCTTACTTTCATGTAAATGACTAAAGGACAGAATTCAGTCAATGGCTGCATCTTGCCAGCCAAATGTGACTTTTCAAACCCTACTGCCCCCCCCCCCCCCCCCCCCCCCCCCCCCCCCCCCCCCCCCCCCCCCCCCCCCCCCCCCCCCCTCCCGTCTTTAAAGGGGAGGATAAAAGGTAATGGGAGAGGTTGGCTGTTAAGTTTAATGGCAGACAGGAAAGTCTCAGAATGGCTCTTTTTAATGATGTGCCTGCTCTCATGCAGTCCTCGTTAAAGATGAGGCCAGGATGCATGCAGAAGACAGGGAGGGAACTGTAGCCAGACACTGCACTACACCCCCAGCATCTGTAAGATCTGCAGTGGGGGTCTCAGCCTCCTTTGTCCGTTTGCATTGTAGAAACCCTGCGCTCCTTTTATATTCAGTTCACATTAGCATCAAAAAATAAATAAAGCAAGCAATCAGGCCGCGACCTCTTATATCCACGGTGCTTCCAGCCCCCCTCCCTCCCTCCGTTCTCCTCTGCCTCCTCCGCTACACTCAACATAGGTTTAACTTGCTTGGATTTGCAACTGAATGTCAAGCTTGGTGTTTGGCTTTACCACAGGGCAGGTTGTTCCTCAGCTGTCTCCAGAGAAAAGGAACTCAAGGATCGAGGGGAGCGAGGGAATTAGATCTATGACACCTGTCACTTCCACTCTGCTGCACCTTGCTCCCTTGCCACACATAAGGACTTTTCATGTCACAGCTCAGCATGTTATCATGAGTGGGCACAGGGCCTGAGAAATCCAATTACTACCACTGTGTCAGACCCCTGCCATCTTCCTTATGTATGCTATAGTCATGTTCCTCAAATCAGAAAAGATGTGCCTATTAGTTCCTTCTCTTTTGTTCAGACCAGGCTTCCACCTCCATTTCAATCTGTGTGTCTTAGATACGAGCTGCAGCTCTTCTCATAGACTGCTTCACTGCTGACAATCCTCTTTAAAGTGTAGCACTGGCTGGTGGGTGGCTAATGCTAAGGACATTGGTTCTGACTGTCTGATATTAAGTGGTAACATGGTGCAGACCTCACTCTGGTGAATAATGGAGAACCTTGGAGAGAGTCAGCATGCCTCCCAGATGCCAAACTAAATGGCCTTTGTGGTAGGGAAATAGAAAGTGTTAGAAAGGCTTCCCTCTTGCTTTGTCTCTGCCCAGTAGGTGTAAATCTAATGCATCTCCACGCAGCAAGGGGCTCGCTGTTTCTTTCTTCTTTATTTTATATGCCTCTGAGTGACACTGTCAATATGGTTTATGGTTCAATTCATGATCAGTGCCCCAATGGGGCCCACCCCCTCTCACTGTATGTGTTTCTGCATGCTAGTCCATCACAATAATACCACCACACTCACCATGTTACAGTGTCCTACTTTCAGAGGTTGTTAAAATTGTCAAGAAAAGGAAGAAAAAGAACAGAAAAGGGAAGAAAGTGAGAGGGTGTAGGAACCATGCTGGTGCTTCTGTGACAAGATAAAATGGAATATTAAACACATAGTCCTGGCTGACACCAAGTGAACATGACTGAATGAGAAGTCACATTGTATTAATTATGTAGGCCACTCTTTTGAGGCAAAGCTAAAGCTCACAGAGAGAGGGAGAGAGAGAGGAAATCCTAAGATATTGGTATGCTGCCCTGTTGTTTGGGCTGGACACATTGACAGGCGTTGAAGGATTGTGTTTATTTCAGATGGCTAATAGAAATAGCACTTGAGAGAGGAAAAAATAATCTTAAAGAATGAGTATAAGAAATGTCTCTTTATGGCAAATGTGAGACTACGATGGTTTCTTACTCTATGATGTTTATGGGTTATAAACATAAGTTTATCAGTTCATAGCACTGCCATCCCTAAGCCAGCGTCTCCTCTCCATCCCTTCTTCCTGTATAGCTTTCCTCTACCCCCCAATCCCATTCACAGATGTAATTTAAGAGTCTGTTTCTGTTCCCCTTGCTTCTCCCAGACTCAAGGGTTTAGGAGCAAATTAGCTTGCTAGCTCGGTCAAGCTTAAACACAGAAACGCTGCATTTGTGCCAGTGTATTTAAAGATGTCCTCTGCCGATGCATTGTTGAGGAAACAAGCCAAGCAGACAAAGGCAGGCGGGCAGGCAGAGTGGGCAGGTCTGCAAGTGGGACGCCAGCGGCCTGCTGGGCTGAGTTCTTGGGAGTGCATTGTATTGTTGGTGTGGGCCTGGAGCACCTGAACACATGTTAATTCATAGCCCATCATTGGAAGGGCAATTTGGTTGTGAGAATCGACAAGGGTGGCATTTGTCGTGTCATTATTGTGAAGTATATTACATCACAGTACAACCCAATACTTCTTCTACCTTGATCAAAAAATGAATAAAAAGCTGGAAAATATAAGTGAATGTGACATTCTTGCTTTTTCAAACCATGAGAGCACTGAAACACCTATGAAAAAGTCCAAGTGCTCCTTTGTCATATGAATGGAACACATTATTTCAAATCTTTATTGTAGATGATATTATGTTTTTTGTTGTTTTGTTCTAAGTGTTGAAAGGGGAAAGTGTTATATTATCAATCATTCTCATCATTATCAATAGACTGGCAAGCAACCAACCTAGTGGCAGTTGTATAGTTAATGTAACTTACCTTTCAATAAGATAACATTCTCTCCTGTTTGAATTCCTCCCCGCATGATGTTTCCTCACAACATCTTGTAAAAGTAATATCTTGTAAGTAATGTGACTAAGATGAGCTCAAGTTGCAGTTTCATTTTGTCTAATTGCATTATTTTTCATCCTGTATCTTTCATATTTTGAAATTATTATCCCTTTTACAATACTTTTAACTCAAAGATGGGTTTCTCTGTTGAAATTCATCACTGAATTATACCCCTGATTAGGTTTTCTTGGAAATGTTTTATACAGTATGGCCACAAAAATGATCTAATTTACTGCCACAAAGTTATTAAGATGATTTCTTGTTCCAATGACAGCGATATGGTTGCAGATGAAAGCACATACATATTCCAAGGTATTTTACAGTTTGTAGTAATCAGCTGTATGCAAATAACAATTTAACCAAATACACTCCCTGAATAAGTCCTGACCCCTAAGAGAAGGATTTCAAGTACCTTGGGGTCTTGTTCTGGAGTGTGGGGACAATGGAGCTGGAGATTGGCCGGAGAATCGGCGCAGCGGGTGCGGTATTACACTCATTGTATCATACCTAGGGCTGCACAATTATGGCCAAAATGACAATCACGATTATTTTTGATCGATATTGAGATCACGATTAATTATCACAATTATTTGTTGATTTTAGCCAAAACAAATCTTTTTGTCACATAGGCTATTTATAACTGCTTTCAGACAGTATTCTGTCTTAAGTTGGATGTTGTATACATACAGCTACACATCTAAATGAAAATTAGCTATCTGAAATAAATAGACTACGATTTATTTTTAAAAGCTCCTTCACTTGTTTTCAACAATAGCTGATTAAAAGAGCTAGGGAGAAAGAAGGAGTAGAAGAACTCTGACTGGCACATAATCAGACAGTGGTTCACGGAGCAGTAGATTGGCTTTGCAAAAAAAAGAAGTGTTCTATGAAATTACGCGTAAATATCAAAATAAAAATATATATATATATATAAAAATAAAATATCGCTTGATCACGCAAATTTGATTGTGGGAAGCCAAAATCGTGATTGTGATTAAAATTTGAATACTTTTGCAGCCCTAATCGCACCGTTGTGATGAAAAGAGACCAAAGCCAGAAGGCAAAGCTCTCGGTCATGACCAGAAGAACAAGATGCAGGGTACAAGCGGCCAAATGGAGTAGAGCCGCTGCTCCTTCACGTCGAAAGGAGCCAGTTGAGGTCGTTCGGGCAACTGGTAATGATGCGTCCTGGGGGCCTCCTTAGGGAGGTGTTCCAGGCATGTCCAGCTGGGAGGGGGCCTCGGGGAAGACCCAGGACTAGGTGGAGAGATCATATCTCCAACCTGGCCTGGGAACGCCTCGGGATCCCGAGGTTAATGTGGCTCGGGAAAGGGAAGTTTGGGGTCCCCTGCTGGAGCTGCTGCCCCCCGGGACCTGATACCGGAAAAGCGGACAAAAATGGATTTATGGACGGTTGGAGACTTTATGACCCTCTTCCCATCATCATCATCATCATAATAATGTAGTTATAAATAGGAATTTATTTTCCAACATCATGTACTATACCCTGAACACCATGTTTTTGGTTAGTTTGTGATTTGATGTTTTTTGCAACTAGAATGACGTTTTATCCCAAGTGCTTTATTTTTTACGAAGTCCCCCAACACATCCTGCTCTATACCCACATTCCAAAAAAAACCTGTGAAATGGCTTTTTAAAAATGACAATCTATCTCCTTTTATCTAAAGTGGTTCAGAAGAAAATTGCAGGCAACAATTTCTGTTTGCTGTAAGAGCAGTGATTTGACACAAATAGTAAATCCTGAACAGAATCTGTTCAGTTTGTGGTTACTTTTTCATCATAGCAGTCCGGAAGAAGGCCTATTTCTCTGTCAAGAATGTTGCTGGAATGGCCGTGTAGTTAAACATTTGGGCTGTGCTCAGGCAGACATGATACTGGACTTCCCAGAGGCTTTCTGATAGAGGCTTAAGGTCTCTGTGCCTTTGTGCCTAAGTTAAATCCAGTTCAGAGGGCTTGTTGAAAGAGAGTTAAACAGCCACTGGCTCATGTAGTGTATGAGAACCAGGACATGAATTAGGGTCCAAATACCTGCAGATCACACAAGATCTGACTGCTGTAAAACATGTCCCTCCAAGCGTTGCATATGTCATGAAAGGTAATGCTTCAACAGCCTAACTGAGACACTGCAACTTCTAGGAGTCAGTTATGGTAAGGGCACGGCACAATAAGGTGAGAGAATCTGCTTAGCAAGCTTTTTTATAATATAGTATTTGTTGCTGGGGCATTAAAGCCGGCCGGGCCACCCAACCCGTGCATGTCATCATGACAACCAGCTCGCATCGTTTCCTCTACATTGAGCAGTCCATTGGCTAGTGGTCCTGCTTTTAAATAAAGCAGTGCTCTGCGATGACATAGTGATTTATAAAACAGAATAGCGATTGCTTTTTCCCTCCCGCTGCTGTTACACAGCTGTTAAACAGATGCTGTTTGTACCAATTTAGAAGCTAGTGCATTGTTTGTCAACACCAGTTTGGAAATTCATTCTTTATACCAAGACCTGCTGGAGAATGCACAGGCTGGGCTGGATGGGCCCGCAGCGAGGGAAGGAATACAGACAGAAGAAGGCAACATTTGCAGGAATTTGGCTTGAACGGTGGCTTTCTTTTAAAACAGTTACTGACAAGTGCTTATTAAAAATTGCGACTGTAAGACTGGCTCAAAATTAAGTTTACCTGCTTTTGACACTCTCTGCAGTGCGGGAGGGATTAGACAGTGAATTCCTTTTTGATAAATTGACTGGTACTACCGCTCAGAAACAGAACCAGTGCCACGTGAACTCCTGGACTTACCAGCCATACGCCCAATGACTCTAATTTACTCTACAATTGCTTTTCGACATGCATTTCTGCCTATCTTGACCAGATAAGCAGATACAAGAGATTTTTGGGTGGATTTATTTAATTACAGCAATGAATGTGAGACAGCAGTACTGATGAGAGGAGGACAGAAGGAGGAGAAGCATAAAGTATTGGCTTGTGCAGGGTGCTGCGAGGGATGAATCTGGGGGTGTCGGAGGGGGACCGCTGGATGTGACTGAACCAGATGCTGAGGGGAGAAGGAGAGGACTCTGTGCTGTGTAGAGAATGATGGCTTGCATGGCGCAGTATGGGTGCCCCTCTACTGTTTGTAAAAACAAGACCATCACACTCCATCTTGCCACTCCCGCAGGAGCCAGGCCTCCAGGCTGATTTATGGCCCACAGACTGAATTGGCTGGCAGGGATGACGGCAGTGCTTGGACTCTCCCTGGTGAGTAGTGTGGGAGGCTGCTTTGCCCAGCCGCAGCCTCAGCTGGCCATAGACCTGCCCTCTGCTGTAGTTCGGGCAGACTAGATGTTAAGTTCCATCCCCAGTGTTAGGACCAGGCAGGGCCAAGCGTGTTACGGCTCAAGCATGCTTTGGAGTCTGAGCACCAACCATTCGCAGACAGTCACCCTCTATTCGGCTGGTGCCATATTTTCAGATTTTCTTTTCCTCCCCTGTGATACTTTCATCAGCTTCTGCATCACGGGCTCCATCACCACTCTGTAGTAACAATTTAGATTTAATCAATCTTTGCCATGTGACTGCCAGGATGGAAAATTAATATGGAGTGCAATTAGAAAACAGCCATCTCACTGTCAAAGATACACCAAGATGAGTGCAGAAAAGTGGATGCCATTTTTGCAGCAAATAAAATCCTTGTGTACACCACTGCTCCCAGACTGTCCACAGAAAGGGTACTGAGGTCACATGTATTTAACTTCCTGTAAATCACATTCTTTTGGACTATATACCAGTCCTCTCACACAGCTATAAAAAGAGACTTAAAGCAAGCTGTTTTCTCTTTCAATCACCAGTACTCCGTAATTGCTTCTCAGACTTTGGGACGAGCTACAGTGGGTACGGAAAGTATTCAGACCCCTTTAAATTTTTCACTCTTTGTTTCATTGCAGCCTTTTTCCAAAA
>NC_048416.1:20302819-20328709 GCF_013103735.1 Etheostoma cragini
TGGAAAATGGCTGCAATGAAACAAAGAGTGAAAAATTTAAAGGGGTCTGAATACTTTCCGTACCCACTGTATATTTGATAGCTCTGTCCCAGCATTTGATAGGGTGTAATATCAAAGACGGTAAGAACAGAACAGGAAAGGAAGTTAAATCAAAGGGAATCGGTAAGGTCTATGCAGGTAGTAAAGTATTTCTAGGTTAAAATTGCTCTAACTTATTTGCTTTCATAACCGCTACATCATAGTAATATCTACATTATACCGTCAGGCTGTCTGTTCAGGGGTGTCTATTTTCATTTGACAAACAGAATCGGGACATTTATTGTTACTGCTAACAACAAAAATGTCAGCGTACTGAGAAAATACAAAAAAGGAGTTTAAGCCAAAAGTGGCAGACATTCTTTGTAAAATGATTTATCATGCCACGCTGCTGTTCCAAATTCTTTTTAGGGTTCATCATGTTGTAAAACTAAATTGACTGAATTGTGTCACACAGCAAGTCCCCCATCGCCTCGTGGCTCCAGTTAAACTAAGAAATAGAAAATGAAGATTCTGTCACATGAATCGGGTTTCAAATTAACTCAACCCTGTCTCTGGCCTCCAATTGGGCCATCTGTTTATTGTGTCTGCTTACATTCATTTTTAGGATTACATCATTGTTTCCAACCTTAAGGCTGTGTGCGCTAATTTTGGAGGGGAATAGCGCCTGTGTTTTTTAAGCCAAGCTCCATGTGTGAGCCAACCAGGACGCAAAATAGCTGGCGAAAAGCTCGTTTTTTTAGGATGTTGCCTCTTTCAGTGAACACATCCCTTCCCTTTCTGGGGATTTGGGTCTTTTGCTGATTCCTCTTTTTTGCTACATTGGCAACAAACAAATAGCACCTCCAGCTGTATGACATGAAGGGATCATTATATGCGGTGCACAGGGGTAAATTGAGCAATGAGCCTGTCAAGTTATGGGATCCCCATGCTGAAGCTGAAGATCTATCTGCTGTAACTTGAAGTTAAAATGCCTTCATCTGATTGAGGGAAACCGACAGGATTGAATCGGTTGCTGGCAGGCTGCAGATGCGAGATGAAATGGCAGGGAACGTGTGGGTTTTCTCCCCGTGCTGATGCAAAGTGATGCTATTCAAACTACAAAGAGAAAATATGACCATTATTATCAGGAGAAATTGGCTGTTGCAATTGAAGTGGCAATATTTATTATTTTCTATAGCCATGCGCATCAGTACATGCATATTTAAAGGCATCCCCAGTGCATTTGCACTCTTTTGATTCAATTCAGTATTAAAGTGCAGCATGTCTGATTTGATACTGTAGCAGTGCTGTGCTACCTGTAACATGTTTTTTTGTGTGCCTCCACTACCACTGCACTTTTTGTATTTTAAATGTGGAACACTAAAAAACTACGGCAACCTCCACCTCCCAATGGAGCTCCCTCAGTAATTAATAAGTATTAAATCATAGATAGGAAATGTTCCCAATGACATCCTGCTCTGTACTGCTCCTGGAACTGATTGGCAAGCTTAATTTCCTGATGAATTTGAATACACATTCACAGCAGGAGGTGCTTTCACTTCTGTTCTGTATGTGTTGACTTCAAACCTAATCATCGCTGTAAAATATGTTAATTCATCTCTTACAATTACAGTTTGCACGTTTTTTGGAATAGGAGGAGATTGTGTTTTGTAAGAGGTCAATGGACTGTTACATTTTTTATTTAAATTTTGTCTCTTCCATTTTTTTTGCTCTTTTAGAGCAACATCTGCGTTTTATGAAGCCCTGAGCAAAGGCAGGATGTGTGAGTGTTAATGGCACTTGGCTTTCATAACAATGTCATTTACAACCCAGTTGCTCTCCCATAGACTCCTAAAGGAAGGGAGAGAAAATGTCATTCACTGCATATGCATGCACTGCTAAGTAGAGAGCATACAACTTGTGAATTTAGCTTTGTGCCTTGAGGCTTTTCAGGCTTTAGGCTATAGAAAAAAGCCAAAGTATCCAGAGGAAATTGCATTCATAACAAATATGCCTGTAAATCTTTAATTAGCTGAGAAAAAGATCTTCTTTGTCAAATAAGATTTGGGGAGGAATTTCAGATTACTAAAAGTATCGAAGGCAAATGTTTGAAATTGAAAAGTTTGAAATTTAAATTACAACTTTTAACTCCATAGTACATGCTGTTTTTTTCAATGCCAGCAAGTATTCAAATATAATATTCCTAATTATACTTTACATTGCTGTAATGCCTGACTTATTGGCATCTTTATTGTTTTCAATTTTTTTTAAAGAAAAACATCAAATAGGATATCAAAATAGAGTTAATGACAAAGCAGTTACATAGGATTAAAAAGGGGAACATGGGATTTGAAAGGGCTTTGAAAGTGAGTGGGCATGTTTTTTTTCTTCGTCGCCCTACATTATGTTCATGCTACCTGGTAAAGACTTTTGTAAAGACTTTTGATTACATTATTACATTCTGATTGGATCCCTTCTCTTTAAACAAAACCCCCAGCTTTGGGCCTTTTGTCTCCTTGATTGCAGCCGGTACAGTCCCTTGGACCAATCAGCATTCATGCAAATTTACATACATACAGGAGTGGAAAATATCTCATACTCTCTTTCTAACTTTTTGGCCTCATGAAATGATTTTAACTGTATAGTGATTATATAAAACTGCCTATTTATGCTGCAGTCTGGAAAATGTGGATGATAGTGTGTAATGATATTTTATAAACGCTTATTTTCTTTTACACTGAAAGAATTCCTTTTAGATGTTGTAATTGTAGACTACATGTGAGAGGCGTATCACAATGCTGTCCCTTGTAGGGAAGAGGATGTCTCAGTCCGCATTTATTGGGGAGAATACCGTGTGTGTGTGGGTGTGTCTGTGTGTCTGTGTTTGTCTGTGTGTCAATGATCATGATCCATGATCAAAGGAAGCTAATTCTGGGGCGCCTCTATGTCATTATGAAGCATGCGTGTGGACATTGGTCAATCATGCATTTTTGTGTGCTGGTGTTCATTTCCAGCCTCTAAGCATGATGATGCCTACAGAGCTCCACTTCTCATATTTGTGTTCAAACAGCCCATGATACCATTTACGCATGCGTCTAGTCATTTAGTCACCATGGTATCTGTCAGTCTCATCAGATTATACTTTATAGAAGACAGCTCTGGCATATCTGTTCCCGAAAAGCCCATCCAATCTTTAAATATCGATCCCCAGGGTCTAAGCAGAGGTGCCTCTCATGAGTGCAGGAAAGAAGGGAGAAAAACAGATCATTAGTGATTTTAATTAGGTGATCTGTCAAGCTGCGATTGCCAGATGTAAGCGTATGCATTTGGGTCGATGGCAATCCCTCTCACAATCCCCTCTTGTCACCTTGGGCCTCTGGAACGGAGGATGGCTCTTGCTAGAAGTGAAAAAAGCGGTAGGGGAGCACAGAAATGTGTCATTGCACATCTGTGTGGCAGGTTCTTCCTCAAGATTGGAGCAGGTAGAAAACACAACAGAGATTTTGGAATTGTTCTCTTTTCTAGGGCTGAATCATTTAGAGTGTATGTACTATGCATCTTCCTTACTGATTCATAGCACCAAGCTCTTTCAGAATTTATGTTGCACATATATGTGAATTAGTACAAACAGTAAAAGCTTGATTACAGCCTTTCATTTTGAGTAAGAGAGCATGACACTTTTGTTGTTATTATAACAATGTAAAAACTGTCTTGAAAGAACTTCTACTCTGACACAACAAAGTACGAAAGAGTGCAGTTATACAGACTCAGGCAAATCTTTTTTTCGCTCCAGCGTTAAACATCATTACATATTTATAAGTCGGCGCCAGATGACAGAGACAGAGAGAACAACCAGGCAACAACACAGCAACTCGTCTGGTGTCTGTGAGATATCTGATCGCACTGTTTAAACCTGCCTTTCATCTAGTGTTGCGACAGAAAACCCAATTATACAAGAGTTGCAAATGGACTTTTGATTTAACTAAACATAATTCAATTGGCATTTTAGAAGTGCCCTAAACATCCATTGCTAGTTATCAGTGAACAGTGTTAACAGGGCTTGAGCAGATTCAGGGATGCAATGCAAATGAGAGCAAATCATTCAGAAATGTTTAATTTGGACGTTTTTTTACTAAAACAAAATGCAGGATTGATTTTCATTTATTTATTCTATTATTTCTTGAGAGGTTTGGCTTACTTAAATCAAATGAAGGCCATGTGGGAGAGAACACTAGAGATGAGATCTGTGTGCAAATGAGTAAAAATGACGAAAGTAAAGCTTGTTTTTACAGACAAATCTAACAGCCATGTTTTCTCTTTCCTTTGTGTCTTGGCAGATCCCAGCGAAGGCTTTCACTGCCAGGACGAGTGTCGCATCCTAGGCCACTCTGACCGCTGTTGGATGCCTCGTGTCCCAATCCCGGCGCGTGCCAAGTCACCCGAGCACGGCCGTAATGTCATCGCTTTGTCTATTGAGGCCACCACAGTGGACGTGCCCCACTATGAGAATGGCACCACCAAGAGGACTTTTGCCACCTTCGGCAAGGATGGGCCTGAGGACGTGGAACGGGGAGAGTTTAAAGGAAAGCGGACTCAGGAGTCACAGGTGTGTAGCCCCAAGGCCAATGGAGGGGCTGTTCGTGAAGCTGGCAATGGGCGCGAGGCAGCCAGCCCCATCACTTCCCCTGTGCACCTGAAGAGCCCAGTGTCCAAGTCGTCGTCTGCCTACAACACGCTGAAATGCCGCGATGCAGAGCGAATCGCCAACCACAGCCTGCTGCGACAGCCGGAAGGGAAGGACAGTGAGCCAGCTGTCAGGGAGATCAACACGCTTCTCCACGATGGCCGAGACAAGGAATCCCCCAGCAGCAAGCGCCTGAAGGACATTGTGCTTTAGCAAGTTTCTCTATGACACACACCAACATTCATACACATGCCGTGTAAACTCACATTTATGTACCCCGCAATAGCTGTGTGTACAGGAGAAGAAAGTCAGGCCGTGGAAGTACAGAGACACACCCATTTGCAGTATACAGTAATCAAGAACCAGCTCGTGCTGAAGACGATGAACTGTGGTATGCTGCAGCTAGTTGTGTGCTTAAGCCAAGGTAGTGGATGTGGCTTTGTTGTAGTCGCAGTACTTTTTCCTTGTTTGCGTTTTGTTCCGTTTTCTTTCTATCAGTCTTCGAGGAGTGGACAGGCAGGTTACTGTTGACTGCATGGACATGGCCAGTGGACCTCTCCAGCGCTTGCGCCGAAGCAGGACACTACGTGTTTGGACACCTGAGGTGCCAATTCATAAGTACAGTTATGCCTTTTGAACTACTTTTGTATCACAAACTGATATTTGCCTTCTTTGGTTTTGCAGTTTGTTCTAGCTGCCAAAATCGCTCTTTGTTCCTTTGTATAGTGAGCTCCATCAATGTTACAAACGACATACTCATCTCAAAATATTCTCAATTTACTCCTTCAACAGTTTTCAGCATTCAGGGGAAGGAAAGAGAGGCCTCCAAGTCTCATTTGCCTCTTCCCCTGGCTAAAAAGAGAAACTTTATCTGCGTATCCCTGAGGACATCCCAGTGTCATCAGACTGTGAGGTCTTTACAGTATTTATATTTTATCAAGGATGGAACTAAATGAACTCTCGCTATCTACCCAGCCACTTTGAACACTAAAAGTGGGACAGACATCCTTGTGTTCAAATTGAGTTATATGAAAAAAAGACTTACTGCTTTTGAAATCCCCTGTGCCCAACCTTGATTGTAGCCAGAGGAGCACAAATTAGAACTTTGTGCTCTGGTCTTGTACTTTTTTTGACTTTTGACTATGGGGCTAGGATAGAAGGGATCGTCACTCATGTCTTGCTATGTGAAACTCTCTATGGGGTTTACTATTACCATTTTTAATAACCTGTTGTTATGTGACAATCCCTTTAATGTTTGGTTTCAAGAGAAAAAAAACAAATAAACATTGGTGTTCAACTGAAGCTACAGTAGCGTTTGTTACACAAACACAAAAATAAAAAAAAACATATAAGCCAAAATATATTTTATAAATAATTTAAAAAAATGTATAATGAGAATATTTAATGCTGTGTAGTTATTTTATGAGTAAGTTATACTTGAAATTAACTTGCTTTTTTGTTCATTTGTCTTTTGCTTTTATATTGAATTGGATTTGTTTTTTAATTTCATGATTTCAAATGAACTTGGATTATTTTTTGTTTACCGTGTGACCCCTGGCAACTGTTGCAGTCTACCTTGTTGTAAAGAGTTTCTTATTGGTCAGTTCTTGTGCCATCAAGTTTCTGTGTGGGCTACTAGAAAATGTAAAAAGACAAAAAAAAATAAGCGATATCAGCACCAACATTAGTGTGTCAGTTCAATGAGCTTAGAGTGAGATAGCAAAAGAAACCAAAAAACATGCAAACAAAACCTTAAAAATTGCAGGATGTTGCTTAATCTTAGTATCTAAGGAGGAGGAGGAAGATCCCCCAGTGTTCTTAAAGCTGGGGACAGGGTGCCACCTACTGTATTTTATCTGTTCTAATGAGTCACCTTTCACATTGGGCCGAACCAAGTTAGACAAGACTTTCAGCCTAAACTGAGGGCATTCAGACGCAAAGACTAGCTTTGCGCAGCACTGCTGTCACCCTGTGCCATCTGTGTTCAGTTGATCTCAAAGATAAGGTTGAGACCAGAGCGGTATAAACAGGGCTCTTCCCTCCTACGAGCACCACACAACGGACTGGGTGGAATCATGTTTGAACAAACTAATGTCTTGGAAGAACCGTGTTGCACATCAGCAATGTGGTTTTATGTTGCTTTGCAGTAACCTATGTACAATGTGGAAAAATATGAATGAAAATTGACAAATCGCATACAACAAACTAGATCTTGTAGCTGAATGTTTTGCTGGTCTCACCCATGGCTTCTGGCACCATGAAAATTGGAATAATCACTGAATGTATACAGCAGCTTATAATTAAACTATTAAATGTCCTCTGCTCTGTTTCCTTGTCTTTACTCATCACAAGTCAATATTAAAGTTTTACATGTTAATGATACTGGAGCTATTGATATTTTTTTCTTTACGCGAACAAGACTTTTTGGACTCGTTTGTGGAAACTGTTTTTAAGTGTCAGGCTTCTGTGTGGGCTTTCACCTTGGCAACGGGCAATCATCAGTCTATAGATTGAACATGTTTTTCCTCCTTTGTTGACAAGCTAACACAGCGTTGGTTACGCATGGTTAGCAACAGTCATCATTTGGGCTAAGGTAACATGAGGCCTAATTTTGATGCGGGCAAAATTTAATAGGGCTGAGGCAACATAGGACCTAATTTTTTGATTGGGGGGTATTTCACAGAAATTCGGGCCATAGGGTTGAAGGAACATAGGGCCTAATTTTGATGCGCGGGAAATTTATTTATACTGAACAAAATTATTATTGCATAGCTTTTGTTTTCGTCCCCATTTTTCATGAGCTAAACTCAAAGATGTAGGACTTTTTCTATGTACACAAAAGGCTTATTTCTCGCAAATATTGTTCACAAATTTGTTTAAGTCTGTGTTAGTGAGCACTTCTCCTTGCTAATACATAGATAATCCATCCACCTCACAGGTGTATCAAGATGCTGATTAGACAACACGATTGTTGCACAGGTGTGCCTTTGGTTGGCCACAATAAAAGGCCACTCTAATTGGGGAGTCCACAGGTGGGTCCGAAAACCAGTCAGTATCTGTTGTTAGAGTTAGGGTTCATCCGTGAAGAGAACACCTCTCTAAAGTGTCAGACGCAATCAAATGTGAGCATTTGCCCACACACGTCAGTTACAACGACAAACTGTGGGTCGAGAGAGAAAGAGAGAGCGAGGGATGAACCCTAACCATAAAACCAGATACTGATTGTTTTTTTGTGGATATGCAAGGGTAGATAAACAAGGCTAGATATGAGGGAACATGGAATAACATGTTTTCTTAAATAACATAAGGGACTAAGCAATGGTTAACATTGTCAGCCTCCCAGCTGGTTGACTGCCTGCGTGGTCCACGGATGTGTGAAGAGTGTGACCATTAAACAATGTTTAGTGCTTGTCCACACAGATATTGCACTAATCCTATTACCACTACTAACACTATATAGGGTGCTCTGTGGTGGCAGAAAATTAAATAAAACTTAAATTCATCTTTTTTGGTGATTATAATTATTACCAAATAAATACACAAGCCAAAACAAAAAAACACTGATATCTCTGCTAATTTCTAGCAAAAACATGCTTTTTAGGTTTGATTTAAAGGGGCGGTAGGCGGTAAAAAAAAAAATTTGCTATGTAAAGATATGGTGTAGTAATGGCGTCCTGAGCAGAGATGGAGTCACACTCCCTGTGTGTGTGTTGTAATCTGAGCTTCTCTGTTCTTTGTTTTGATAGCCTGTCTGGGAGTGCCTTGTGAGTCAGTATCAGACGCCATGGACCACGACAAATCAGCTGTGAAAGCGTGTGGAGGCATTCCCACACCTCTTTTTCAGTTTTGTGAGTACATCCCCTTAAACATTTGGGTGAAATTTGCATTATATGAATGTTAATTAACTTGAATAGTATGTCAACTAGAAATGGAGGTGAGTGGGGGCTACAACAGTATGCATCAAGTATTCTGTTTTTAACTAGATTTAGATATCTATTACATGCTATAAAACATGTACAGTCTGTACTGTGATGTGATAGTCTGAGAACTGTTGTTGAAAACAGCATGATAACACATAGAGAAGTGTCTTTTCTGTTTGTCATTTTAAAATGGAAATTAACTGTTAGAGTCAAGGCTGGCTCTAACTCTGCATTAATATTCAATGCATTCACTGTTGCTCTTTCCCTTTATATCCAAAGCAGACCTTTGGGAATGGTCCAACATGTTAGGTGAGTGTCTATTTCTGATGGTTGTGCTCTTTTCATTTGCTAGAGTGAGTCACACATGCCATTTTGAGACTTTTAACATCTCCAAATGTCTCTTAAAACACTACAATACAGACGCTGATCAGGACAATGTAGCCTGTCATTGAGACTCACATTCGGCTGGTGATTAATGTGCTTTCACAGCATTTCATAATGATGTCATTACAACTCTAGATACCACTAGAAATATTGATTTATTAGTCGACTTTGAGAGGAAGGGTCTAAAAGCTATAAGACATAGTGCGTGATTCTTCCTCTGCTGGTCTGCAACCATTTCTATGACAGTTTCACTCAATAAAGACTCCACTTTTCACCTCTCTCATACACAGCAGCTCTTGCTCTTGAGTAAGTTTGTATGGATTGATGAGGAGAAGCAGAGAGTTGATGTCGAACAGAACACATTCCAGCGCTGTAGACAGAAGAAGGGAAACGAGCAGGGGGAAACACACAGCTGCCCTCTGTGATAAGAAAAGGAGGTTGGCTTCATTTCTATAATTAATTTGCCATTCCCTCTATACCCTCTGGTGGAGCCAACATGAAAGCTGGTCTGAGAGCGCACTTGCTAACACATCCATTAGTCTATAAGGAGGATCTTATTTCTTCCAGCTAAGTTCTCTTCTCATGGGCAATACCACTATTCTGCCCCGCTCATAAGAGTTACTCATGCCCTTTCAGTAGTGTTTAGACCCCTGGGTTTCCACAACAAATTCGCCTGAGCTAAAGGCACTGCCTCCAACTAAAGGGCAAAATATGCATTATGAATAAGTCAGTATTGTAATTATTAACCTGAAAAACCTCAGTAGCCCAATATTGCAGTAATTCTTTCAAACCATACGTAAAAAACGTTGTCTTCCATATCAGCAGTATCACCGTGCGTCAGACCTAATTTGCAAAGCAGGAACTGCATTTGTAAATTCCCCAAATGGTGCTTGCCACACATTTAATTACTCCATCCATCCAGCCATGGTGGTCATGGCAAACATTCTGCATTACGGGCGAGATTTATATCAAAGGTTACCAGGACGCACAACCTATTAACATCCTATTAATGGTTCAATTATCATTTTGCAAAACGGTGAGAGGGGGAATCAGAGAACAATTAAAATGATTTATTTCTGACACAGACATGCATTTAAAAAGAGCAGGGGGAGGGCCTGCAGCCTTGCATTCCTTCAAGACAAAATCGTTTCGCCAGTTCTTTTGAGTGAGATCCCCCTCCCCCACGCGGCCAACCCCCAATCAGGCGAACTGATCTCTGTCGCTCTAGTGACCTCATTCTATCAACAGGGTTTGCAGCTGCTCCTGCCTCATTATGGCCAACTCTTTTTCACTAACCTCTGGTGGAGGTTCACCACAATCTGTAGTGGCAAACAAAATGGTCTGATTCCGTTTTTATCTGTTATTTGATGTGGCTTGAAAGTCCAGTGGCACCATATGAGATTGTTTATCTCAATGACCCTGCTTTAAATACAGTTTCTACAAATAATGATTTTCTCTCCCTAGTCCTCTGCAGTTTGCCATATTCATTTTATTTCACGCATGCAAATAAGACACTGACTCTGAGGACTTTAGGCTCACATCTCATTTCTAATTTCCTTCCACAGAAAAGCAAGGGAAGTGGTCAAGACTTTTACAAGATAGAGGAGTTACAAGGTGTGGAAGCTTAAAAAATGTTTTTCACTTTGACAGTGCTTCTTTGTAACTAAAACTTGCAAATTTAAAACTTCTAAGTATCTTTACAGAAATGCAACATTACTTTTAAATCTTTTTTTTCATCTTCCCCGCATGAGTTGCTCAACCGCTAATGGTTTGTTCCACAGATCCACACCTTTATGCAAGACGATTATCATCACTGCTGGAGAGAAATTATACCGGCCCAAAGCTAGGCTCACCTCGCCCCGTATGTGTCTTCACACCACATCTGCACAGCTCTCAGCCTAGGTCTGGATGGAGATTTGAGGTCCTTGATGGACACCTGCTAGCACTGCACTGTGGATGACAAGTTCAGGCTTTGACACAGTCATTTGAAGGTGGCCGGCTCTAAGAATGAGATAGTAGTTTAGAGACGAAAGTGTGTAGAAATGTTAAAGACTCTTCAGGGAACGTATTTTTCTTGGCCCAGAGACAAAGCAATCCAAACAAGAAGAATAACCTTTTGTTATGGCTTTATATTGTATTGAAGAGGTTAGTCTTTGTCACAGTGAGAAGTGGGCTGGTCATTGCTATCAGTAAGAAGACTGATTACCCTTGCCATCTTCCCACCACAACTACACATCCAATAGGCCTGGCCAGTGGCCACTTCCCTTTGTGGTGGTCACAATGGAACTTTGATCGCCATTGAAATGAGTGGCTCAAACAATAGTCTACATTCACTGAACACTGCTGAGCCTCAGTGAGATGGGGAGCAGCCACATTCCCCCAGCCAGCTTTAATTGGAAGTGATGCTAGACAGATCATATCATAACCATTAGTGATGCCCTGATAAGACTGACTTGGGAGTGGCTCTGTAAAGCCTCTTTGTCAGAGAAGGGTCCGATGAGCCCCAGGACCCCTCAGCCTGCCATCTCCAGCAGAAATCACAGTCTGACCTCAGAAACCTCTCTCAGCCCTTAATGCCCAGGATTCTGGCTCTGGGGCTGTGGAACAGGAGCAGTTGACCTCCCCCTCTCTAGAGGATAAAACGCTGATAGCAGGGACTCGAAATTAAAGACTGTGGCCTTTGAAAGCCTCCATTATTGTCATCTGGAGCACAGCAATGAATCTCCCTAGCCCTCTCCATGGACATGCATTATCAGAGGGGTGATTATTTGACCTCCAACTCACTGCTTGCCAATGTTTTACCCAGACAAAGGTACGTTTCCTGACCTCTCTGCCAACAGAAAACACCAGAACTGTGTTGAACTTTGGATCATAAGTGGTACAAATGTTTAAAATAATGTAGACACCCTTTTTATTTCAATTTTGAGACCATCTCAAAAGTGTAATTCTGTGAATAAAGCTTTTTACAGGAATATACAGGGGACTGAAACGATTGGATCAATTGTTCCACTGCCACAGTAATTCAGAAAGATGGATTGCAGTCCAAAGTGAGACCAAAATGTGCTGTGAAAAGCTAAAACCAAAAGAGTGCGTCACTTTCAGTTCTCATGGGTACTGAGGTATGCTCGTAGACAAGTGAGTAGTTTTCTGAAATATGCAATATCTTCAGAAACCTTGTACTAGTGAGAGGTCTCTGTTTTCTGAAGTGTTTGTCGCTGTTCTTCAGTTTCTTGTGATCTTTTGACAACATACTCAGGTGTATTTTGAAGAAGTCTAGACACAAAATAAACTAAGGTGTTTTTTCAAACACTGCAACACTGTTTTGCATCTGCGTGAATCATACTGTAACTCAATTTAACCTGCTTAATTGATAATCTACTATGCATTTGATGACATATTGATTTTAACCTCTTTTTTAGTTTTTGCTACTATACAACACAATGTTTTTAAGCAAGCTGCATGGTTTAGACGGTTCAGTGCTTGTTTCTTGGCCCTTCCGTTCATGTGGAGTGCCAGGGGAAATAAGGCTTTCATTGTGTGCAGGTAAAAAAGAATGCAGCAGTGAAAATAAGCTTCTTGGAAGGCAGGGCTGTAAAGCTCCATTGTATGAAGGCACTGGGCTAATGGTGAATGAAGATGAGCACTTTAGAGCCATAGCACACCAGTTTTTTTAGTGTGACTGTTGGCTGTAGATGGCCCTAAACAGCAGTCGGTCATTCGGCCGATTCAACACGTTGAATTGAACTGTCAGTGGATGCAGTCTGTGTGAGAGAGAGATGTCTGACTGACTAGGAAACCAGTGATGTCCTCCATTTCACTGCATTTTCTCCCTAATAATGTATCTTTTCTTTCTCAAAAGCAAAATTACCACTGGCTGGCATCGTCATTTGTGACAATTGAGCTGACAATTTAGCTTAAGCAAACAGACTACACACGATCAAAGTGGAGAGGTAGGTTAATTTGTTGTCTTCCCATTTATGAACACAGACTACAGACCAGTTATAGTTTTTTCTCTCACCCAGGAGCAGAATGTGTGCACACGTGAGTTGACGGGTGTTCTAAAGATTTCTAAAGATTGACCCACTGCAAATGAGTCGACCGCAAGGTGATGGAGAGTCCGCCTCTGTCGAAATTAGTTCTTTGAGGTCAGCTATCAGGTGTGTCACGGCCCCTAGTTAAATAACTTCATGTCATGTTTAAGCAGCTTGGAACTGGGACTATGAGGCAGTTACAGTCTGAACATAAATTTCAAATATGGTGGCTGTCAGCTCTGCCGCAAAAATGACTTTAAATGAACAAACACATATACACGATATGGCTACTTCTACTAAGACAGCTTTTATTCCTTTGCCAACACAAGACACTTCAACTGCATAAAGGATAATAAAAATGTGTCTGTCAGTGATAAAAAAAAAGGGCCATAAAGCATATAGCAAAAAAGTTATTGCTTTCTCTCCTGTGACCTTGCTTACCTGTAAAAAAAGATTGTTTTCATTTCAACTTCAATAGTACTGCTTTGGTTCTATTTCGTATAGGCCACGCCCTTTAAGAGCTGTCGCTATTGGGTAATCCCTTTGTGCATGTGCAGTCATAAAGATTTATTTTGCACCATTGTGCCCTGCACGGGCCTCTATTACGTCCGCAGTTACTATTTATCACAGTTCCGTAACCATATATCTGTTCCCCTATTTTTCTTCAGCAACAAGCAGTTTGAAGACTTTGAAGAACAGCAGTGTCCACTATTTTATATATTGAGTTGTTATTCCAGTATGTTTTACACATGGCAGACAGCTGATGAACACAGCGGCTGTTCGTTCACTACAGAGAACGCTCAAAGGGTGTGGCTCCTACAAAGTAGCATCTGTCTCACTGACTGTGAGAAGCCATCACCCGGGCCTATAGTGCGGAGGGAATGAAACCCTCCTCAGGACGTTCGGTGGCCGATGTTTGTGCAGCGGCTTCCTGGACATCCCCGTGCCCATTCAGACGCTTTTTCATCTGCGTGGTGTGTCTGAATCCTCCATGTCTCAGGCAGTTTTACCCTCACTTGACGGCAGATGATACGCTGTCAGGTTTGGTTTTGCTGCTGTCCCCATCCCTCCTGCACTTGGGTGGCTGTGGGGAATGCGTTATGATTAGACATGGGCCGTACAATCACTATTAGGCCAATGCATGATGACAGTTTTTATCAGATTAATAGGTTATTTGATACATTGAACTGGTTAAGTGTGAATAGGAAGAGCTATTAGTCTATGTTCTGCTTGTGGACCTTGTGTTGCAGGTAGTGTTGTCTACATCAGCTTCGTCCTTGACCCAGAAGTGACAGCTCTTAGAGGGCAAAGCCCATGTGAAATAGAACGATAGTTACGTATTGTAACTCCAGATTCTATGAGTAAAGGCGTGGCCCTCTAAGATTCAGGCCACCTGCTTCACCAACGTCGGCTGAAGAAAAATGCTAATGTTGGGAGCAGATATATGGTTGCGTAACTGTGATAAACAGTAACTGTGAACATAATAGAGGCCTGTGCAGGGCACAAGGGCGAAAAAGAAATCTTCACTACTGCGCATGCACAAAGAGATTAACCAATAGTGACAGTTCTTAGAGGACCATGACTATACTGCTATAATGATAATGACAATTACCAAGTTGAGTTTCCCAATGCAGTCTAGCCCTGCTTGTAACCAATTACCTATTCTGAAATACTATGTGGCTGAAAGACAGTTGTACAAAAGGATTATGCTGCTTAAAAAGATATGTTATAATGCTGGCAGAGCAAACACAGTGATTTAAACAGTGGCAAGATAAAAGGTTGGCAGCTAGAATATTAAAAACACTTGTTTTGTCCTGCACGTCACCTAATTATTTTTTCTGTGATGTCCTATTGTGACAGAATAAGGCTGTTTTGTTTCTGACTGCAGTAGAGAACAAAAAACAGTAACATCTTATTAAAAAAAACATTAGTTATTAACTATTATAAATTATTGTTGTTTATTGTTAACAAGAAATGTTGCTTTGAGATAGTGATGTTGGCCTTTTGTGATTCACTTGTATTCCAGCTGTATTTGACCAACTGTAGCGATAAATATATGCTAAACTATCCTAACACAACATTTAGTTCTATAGATAAAAAAAAGATATTAGACCGTATCTGGGTCTAACCATTAAAAGTGTTTATCATGCTGTTGTTGTTATAAATGTGTTGCAAGAGCAGCTATTGTAGGGAAAACCAATTAAACACGTTCAGTATCAACATTTTGTCACTTGGCAGACATGTCCATTAAGAACATTTCTCACTTATTTTGATGAATAAAAATATAATTCGGACTGTTTTTGTCCGAAACAGCAGCAACTCAAACCAATCAGTGAGCTCCTTCATTCAAAACAACAGTGCCGGACGTGACGGATGGTTCGTCCATTCACCTGCCAGGTATCTTTTGAACGTGCCTGCCCTTTTCCAAACAGTTCACACTGACAGCTTCTCAGATGGTTCTGTGTAACAAACAATCTGGCGCATCGGTTAGGAGATGTGAGGGAGCATCATCTCTTTATGTATCTTTTCAGTATGCATTAATACATACATCTCACAAAATTTTGAATCTTGAAACAAAGAACTTAAATGCAAATAAAAAGTTAAAATGCACCATATTTACACAAGCCTGCTGTAAATAAGTGCTTTTGTACTCTAAGCGTTTACAAAAAAAGGGTTGAGTAGATGTTACTATTCCGCAAAGAAGAATGAGAGATTACTCAGAGCGCTGAAATTGGAACAGTGTGTAGAGTGCACGCTACTTATATTGTTCTCTATGTTATTTAAATCTCTGAATGCAAGTGAATGGGTCGTCTGGAGCTTTGACTACAGGTGTGTGTAGCTGCTAGTGCAGATGGTGGAAGAAATTGGACATGGTTTTTGTTGAGCCTAAGTTGTAGAAATAGTTCCAGACAGATTTCTCCACAGCACAAAAGTAGAACATGAAATAGTGTCTGGAGTAAAGCGAGAATAGAAATCTCTGGCCAGGGTGGCAAGTAGCTGCATCATCACAAATACATCTTCACAGATTTCTTGTGGGTGGTTTATGTATTTTTTACTCGACACTGGGATAGTCAGCACAGCAGTGTATATATCTCCATGCTGTGAGCATTGTATAGTTAAAATCCTCTATTTCAGCATACAATAGGTAACATTTTACCAGCACTTGTGGCCACACTTTTTGATTTACTGTGCCTGCAAGACATCTCCTGTGCAATTTGTGCTGATCATATTTTTGTTGTCAAATTCCATTATTACAGTTTCCAATGGTTTCTTTCAACTGTGAAACTTCAGTTCTGGTGATTGAATTTTGAAAGTATTTTGTCCTGTTTGGAAAGTTCTAATTCATCTAGCCAATGCAGCACATTCTTACAATGCAATGCTTTTAGGAATCAGTAAAAAACACTGGATAGTAAGTGTTTTTATTTTAATGTGACCTTGTGAAGAATAATTAACCTGGTGTGAAAAGCTTGGGTGATATTGCAGGCACTGCAGAAAAGGGAGAGAGGGTACAATCTACAGAGGATCCAAAAAGAAAAAATGTGTGTATTAGAAATTTCGCTCTCCTGTCTCTGGTGATTCCTTTGGCCTCTCTCCCTAAATCACTTGGGAGCTTATTCTCAAATTCAACAAGATGGCTTCTAATGAACCTGCACCTCAATTTCCAAAGCAAACTAGCATTTTTATGGAACAGTGTGCCACCATTAGGAGAAGGTCCTTAAGGGATTAGTAGAGTCCGTATTACAGCTTCAGTGGTGCAGTTCATCAACTCCCTAGATCTGCTCAGTACATAGCAGGCTATTGCAATAGAAGAGGGAAGGTTATTGGTAACAGGAGTGGGGATAGACCACTACTTTGCATTGTCAGTGATCTTTTTTAATTACTTACTACAGGTTAGACCTCAGTATGAACCAACTACAAACAGTTCAATTCATTTTCTTAAGGGGAGAACAAGATGTTGTAATATAAGGTCTGTATTCAATCAAAAGACTTGAGCCCTCTGCAGAGGAATTGAAGACATTCTAATAGCATGCAGTACTTTATACTTTTTATACTTATTGGGGGGGATGGATTTCCCAGCACAGTACTTCATCTGACGACCACATGTTTCTCATCAGGCCCATGATCAGGTCACACTCCTGTTGTGGACTGTAGTAAACTCTCTGTCCTCATACTGAAACTACACACAGCCTGTTTTTAGAACTCAGCATGTTTTTAGAACATTCCAGAATTGTGAAACCACTTCTCATCTGAACATTATATTTTACCACAGTAATAGGAAATTACCACTAATTCGTAATTTGTACTCATGCAGGTTCCTGCGTCCTTTGTCAGAGTCAGGTTTGCTGCATTTTGCATGACAGGGAGAAACTACTAAATGTTTTTGTTTTTTTCAATGCATTTTGAGAAAGTAATGGAGGCAACAAGAGTCAAGAATTGTTCTTGCCCCTTCATATCGCCAAAATGTTATGCTTCATTCAGAGAAAAGCTTTTTCAGTTTGTCGATCAACAATCTCTCAGACAAGATGACATCCCAGATTACATTTTTGTCTTTAAGAATAAGCAACACATAAATAATCAGTTGTGCATGAATGATTGAATACCTAAATAAATGATACTAGCAATATAAAGTCAAGCGCAATTTAAGGCAATATTTTCCCATGATTTTCCCACAGTATTCTCTCCCAACCAGTGTATGGAGTGTAATAGGTAACACATTTTCTTACATACTTTACATAATTTAATATGTTTAAGGAATGGAAAGATTGAGAATTTTACAATAGAAATAGGATCATTCTAATGATTATAAATCAAACCCATGGGTTTTATTTTACTTTGTATCACCCTAAAAAAATAATGGGAAAAGAGCTAATGGTGTGACAAAACAGTTTTTACGGTGCCAGTACTTCAAGCAAGAAATAGGTTTTTAACATTACAGTATCAATGTTTTGACTTTATGTCTCCCTTAGTCCTCTCTTGCAATGTGGAAAACAAGGGTGATTTCAATGATTTATGCAATGGTAAATCTTTAGGGCACTAGCTTGCACCTGGCGCTGCACAACGCAAAGCCTCACGCAAGTGTCTTTGCTATTTTGGGACTGACGTACGTAGTTGTTAATTTCCCGCCCTCCGCCCACGTCGTTTAAAAAGCAAATGCACCTGCGCCCATCTTTGCGGTAATGGGCTTGCTGGTCTTACAGGGAGTGTGTTCAGGTGAATTATTGGCATATTGCTATCTTGAAGCAGCAGAAAGGGATTGTGCCTTTGACCAACAAAAACCTGGTCTTAAGTCAATAGCGCAGCATGCCATTGTTATTTTACCAGCCCATTAGTAAAATCACACTATGCTTGTTACAGACATCACACAGGGAAGCACGGCAGTGCACACACATGCAAAAGATTGAAAATAAAAACATTATGGTGCAAATCCACCATTATAATAGCAATATGCCAAGGTACAAACGCTGCTGGCTTTAAAAGGGAATGGAAGATGACAATATGATTGGTTTATTGCATTCAAAGCCCAAAACACACCTATGAATTAATGAAGACACTAAGTACAAACGTTTTGAACCATGTGCCCGGCGCACGGACCCTTTTTTCCACCGTCAAAAGTAGCAAAAGGGAATTTGGACGTGCCCTAAACACACCTGCGCCAGGTGCCTTATGCAGAGCTTCGATCGTTAAAATAGGGCCCTTAGGGCGTAACATTTTTTATATTAATTAAGTTCAAGCCATTGCCAAAAGAGTTGATACAAAGCTAATCAAGACTGTCAGCTTCAAAAAACTCTCTCTGTATTTCTCAGCATGGCTGTGTTTAGAACATGGTGTCATCCAGCTACACATAGAAACTCAAGGGAAGATAACTACCTCTTCTCAAGAGTTCAACTTGTTGTTAATCCTCTGTGTCCTCCTTGGCTACTAGCATCTGAGTGGAGGAGTGGTGGAGGTGCGTGCGCGATTACAGAAGGCGTGTAACACGTAGATGCAACAGTGGTGTTTTCATTATTTAGATTTCCTCATGGGGGCGACAGCACTGTAGCTTTATGTCTGAACACACTGGCTTATGAATAACTATCGGTGCATGTTTTTCAAATTTCTTTTTACCACTACCCTCACAAAGGAGCAAAGATTACAGCCAAGGCTGTTTCAGATTTTAATTATTTTGGTTGTAACAAAATACACAATGTGAATCTGGAAGGACAGTGTCACCCATTATCACAGTCACAGTGACGTCAAAACAGCAAAGCTTGTCAGTACAAAACAAAAACAATCATCAATACAGTTATAAAAATCCCACTGCTGCAGTACCACAGAAGCAAAGACTGTTCCCGGGCTGATGCAGGCATTCATTAAAAATGGTATTTCGCATGATTAATGATACTTGCAATATGCTGGAAGAGGAACAGGCTCTATTGAGGCTCGGGGAGGAAGATTGCACTGCATTGGGTAAATGGGTGGGTGGTCCTCACTCCTCTCTCTGGAAACCCACTTGCTCTGTCATGTTGCGTTGTGCAGCAATGCCTCTCAGGGACCAACTCTCTGAAATACACAACGATTTGATTTCCTACAACGAGTTGTCTCTTAATTTTTTTTTTTTTTGCCTGATCATTATTTCCTCATTTTGCATTTGTTTCATCAGAGATAATTTATCTCTGCCTGCTTTAATGAAGTGATAATTCCATGATAATTAACGTAATCCAGCACCAAAGCAAATTTGCCTAATGACTGTTGTTTTGATAGTCAGAGTTGGTGCATGGTAGAATGTCCACAGTGGTAGGAATCAAGGCTCTGTGCCAGGCAGAGGAAATAGGAGAAAGCAGAGGCAGGAGCCAAAGGACGGAGAAAAGTACCAAAGAATTTTACTTTGTGACCTTAACTTTCTGTGGTGTATTGAAGGGACACTGGCACTTTTCATTCAGTAGTTCAAATAATAGGGTGCAAATGGGTCAGCTCAGTGAAAGAAAGCCTATTTTGTCTGCCCACTTATGACTACAAATATGACTACCTGGACATGATGAGCCAGTTGAAGGAGAGCTTGCGCCAAGTTATTGTCTCTGACATTTCATTTGTCCAACTTTGACATTTCATTTGTTTGATATTTGTTCGACTCACATGCCGGCAAAGTTTAACCTTTGCAATCCTGACTTAAACATCCATAAATACTCCCTTTCCAGTTAAATTGGCATAAAGATGTGCATGAGAGATCCCATACAGTATATAAAGTACCTTTTTCAGAGATTAGAAATGGCAGTTAGTACATGTGTTGTGCTTGAAGCGTTCTTCTCATGATCAAAAACATGCACATCCAGCCTGAGAAACTTTTATTACTACAGCGTGTTTTTTTTTTCTGTCAAAAGACATCTAGTTAATTAACTTTACAGTGTAGTCTGTCCAGTAGCCATACGTGCCTGTATTTCTATTCTGTATGCATAAAAATACACACATTTCTGTACGTGCAGCCACTGTCTTTTGCTCCTCCCTTTTGAGGTGCACCTTGTTAAGGGCCCTAACCTGGGAGTTTGACCTCTAATGTGGGTTGCATAAAGTGTTTCCCTGGTAACTTGGATATAAAGTAAAAGGGGGCATATACTGGATGAACAGAAGATTCATAATGACAATGTATTGAAATGTTTACAGACGAGGACCAAGCATGTGTGGGTTCAATTTGACACTTACAGGAGAACTTTTTCAAATCCAGCATTTGTGAAAACTGACGTTGGCGTTTTGGAACTGCTAGCAAATGAAACAGATGGGATTTTTTGGTTTCATTTCCATCAAATAACAAAGTAGAAACACAAAGACAGGGCTGGATGAATAGCTTTAAAGTCAAAGAGGACGTAGAACATCTTGCTGACTTGATCTATCCACTGGCTTACCCTGGATGTGGGGAAGACTGGCATCCAACAAATCACTCCCATGTGTGTGTGTTTTACATGATTAAACACATGGAGGGAGCATTAAATCACCCTTAACCTTGCTTGACTAACTGACAGCTGCAAGACCCCCTTCACTTCTCTTTGCGTGTATCGACAGAAAGTATTTTCATCCAGAAAATGATGAGTAATTGTCGATAACAAAAACATGAGCATAACATATAATGATAATGAATTAACAGCAACTTTAAATGATCTCAAGCCTCTGAGTGCTGATTGTTCTGCTGTATGTTCTTTGTGCAATAATGTCTAACTTGATAGTTAATATGGTATGATCAAATAATTTATCAGAATAAATACAGCTTTTGGCATTTTACAAACCATGCATTGAAAACAATTGCTTTATTATTATGGTTTTCTCATGATCATCAATTAATTTTGCATTACAGGCCTACCTACAGTATTGCAGGTGAGTTTGCAGGTGAGCTCTTGTACATTGTAACATTCTATGAAGATGCATGTAGAAGTTTTGTGACATCATGCTGATGTATGCAAATACACTTGTTGTAATAGGACCTTTTCAGTTTATGCTATTGGTGACAAATTACACAGTGGCATGTGTAAACAGACAACAGCAGATGGCTGCTGAGGATTAAACATAGAAATCTTAAAGCAATTGGCCCTTGTTGGAGTGTACAGGGGAGCTGCATGAACTGGCAAGCTAGGCACACGTTGCTGTGGCAAAGCAGTTGATGAAATTCGGGTTAAAAATTCCTTATGTTGTTAGATAAGTAGGAAAAATGGGCTCAGGTCAGAAATATTTATGATTTACATTTACGTCATTACATGGTTCAAACTTAATACACAACAGATATGACTTTAATAAGCTTTTTGAGTGCTTTAAGTGGTTATAAAGTACAGAACAAATGAAAGAAGAGTGAAGGAAAGCTTGACAGATATAAATTATCCTTGTGTAGATCACAGCGGCACATGTTGTAAGATTTATTTATTGTTTTCACCAAAACAACAAATCCTCAGTCCATAAAATACCCTTTAAAACCTCACCTGACTCCCATTTTGTGAAAACCAGACAGATCAGATGAAAGCCAATATAGCCATCACAAACACCAAACAACAATGTGTACACTATATTTTGGCTGAGGTATGATATTTGTGAGAAATTGTCCCTTAAAAGACTTAAAGATTATTTTCAAGAAAGTATAGCAATTATGCTGTTATGTTATTACCTACGCACCATGGAGCTCGCAAATGGCATTCTGCTCATTGTTGCTCTCTGGTCACTAGCCCTTAAAGTCCTTCAAAATGTTCTGAAAATATCCCTAGAGGAAAAAGATGGAATAGAATTACAGTGTTATGTCTGAGGAAAACAAAATTGATACGGTATTGATGAGATGATCATTTTGCTCAGCACATTTAAGCTTCTATGAGGGAGCCAACTGGGACAGACTGCAATTTGGTTATTTCGTAAAGAAAAAAGAAGAGTTTAAGGAAATCTTAGGTAAAGAGGTAAAAATGAAACTCCAAAATACGGTTCACATTTTGTATTACCTTGACATTTGAAAGTGCCTTCATTATGTCATGTTTTGATTGTTAAAACAAAGAGAGTAATTTAAAGGGAAAAGAAATACGATCTATTTAGTATCTACACATGCTGAACTTAACGGACATTTGCATTAATTAACAGAAGGTTGCATGTGTTGCATTTAACTATAGTCGTAAAGGAACAGCAACTAATAATACACCATTTGCACTTTAACACATGAATGCAGATTTAAAAAATCGTTGTTACTGGTGTAGGTAGTTTGGAAAAGGATCTATGTGGAAACAAAGAACTGAGAACAGATCAGGCACCAAAAGAAAATACACTGCAGTTCATCTCATTTACTAAGGAAACATAATAGAAGGTCTTTCAAACCCTAAAGTCCAGCTGTGGATAGCTGTGCCACAGACAATGTTGAGAGACAGGGTGGCCGCTCATTAAAAAACCTCCAATTTGCCGGGAGAAGAATGGCGATGGGCCCAAAAGGCCTCTGCAATGCCAGGGATCTACACACCCTTTCACAGCGGTGTGTGTGCTTGTGTGTGGGTTTATCAATTAGGGAGGCTTGTTAGGTTTCGCTCTTCAAAGTACCTAAATAATTCAACCATCAGGGGTCAGATCCCATTAACCAGTGGGACATTAGGTCCATTTTGTGGCAGTGTTTATAGAGCTACAAATTATTGGGGAAGCTAACAAGAAACAGGGTTAAGAAAGTGTGACACTACATGATGCAGCCTGGTTCACTTTGTCTTACAGTGAAGGGTATCACTGTTATAACTGCAAGTATCTGACACTGGCACTCACTACTAAGGTGGGAGAAGTTTAAATTGGCTCTGCTGATAGTTTAACTGCTTTTATCAAACTAGATTATGAAGGTGAGTCGGAAGATGGACCCCTGATGGTTAATTGACGTTTTATTAACGCTGCCTGAATTCAACTGGAAAAAGAGCCGATATGGCCGCAGGGCTAGTGGGGAGCCTTCCATATTGCAGTGTTTTAAACAAATTATAGGTATTTTCCAGTGTATTTAGCCTTACATAGTTGCCAAAGAAACCTATTTTCTTTGCCCTTGAACGTCCCTTTACGCTTGTGTGCTCTAAAGATACAGGGTAGCTCCCTAGTGAGACTTCTATTATTATATAATTAATAATTCATCAGCTCATTGCTAACAGATAGCCGTTTAGTGGAGGGACTGACATTTGTAGCTTGGTGCAGCCTCTTTACTCAACCTTCGTGAGGTGTTTACAGTTGATAATGTAACAATACTATTTTCAACACTGACTTTCTACTTCTTTGTACCACTATTTCACTAGTTTTACCAGCATATTCTCAAAAAGCATTCTGATCCCCATTGAGGCCATGTACATGGTCAAATACTGTCTTAGTTGTTTTAGTTTATCATTAGCTTTGAACAAGAAAAATGTTAAGGAGATTTCATTAAGTTGTTAGTCAGCTTCTAAATTCTCTGACTGTTGCATTTCACAATTGTGTCCTGAAAAATTCAGGCACTGACTGTAGTTTTAAAATGGAGTGCAGAAGCAGTGGGTTTGCACAATTTGAAACAAACTCACACCTGATTAATGGATGTTTAAAGACTACTTAGACAATTTGGGAAATTCACTTATCCATATTCTTTCCAAGAGTTAGATAAGATAAGACAAGACTTTATTTATCCAATGCTGGGGGAAATTCCCTTGTTACAGCAGCTCAAAAGAAAAATTCACACACATCAGAACAACACAGTTACACAATAAATAGACATAGGAAAACCATACAAAACGTATTGTAAGAAATAGAAAAAATAGAATAAGAGTTAAAATAATAATAGTTATGTGTACACTATAAAACTCCTTATATAAAAAGACAGTATACATACACAGATATACAGATGAGTGAGGTGTGGATGAAGAGAAATTATATTCCACAGTAGGAGGTGACACGTAGTTATAAATAAATAAATAAATGTGCATAGTGCAGAATATTGTAAAGGGAGGACTAATAAGAAGGCCAATAGAGACCGTGCTAGGTACATGCTATAAGTCTCCTGCCTGTGGCTTCGTTATCAAGCGTATTGTTCACTGTATCTTTTCTAACTTAAGAAAGCGAATAAGCCTATTTCCCTTAATGTCCAACTATTCTTTTCAGTGTCTGAAGTCATGTTTTTCAGCAGTTATTCTAGGATCTGTGCAAAATCAGAAAAGCTCAAAAGTGTTTGGAGAGAATCACAGACTTCTAATCTAATCTGTGTCCGTCTCATAAATTCATCATCAGGAGAAAGAGTGTATGATGCCACTGTCTGAATTGACGCTCCTGCTTGCTGTTACCGGTGTCAAGTAAATTGAAAACAGCCAGTGGTTGCTGTCAAAGATGTCACTGTTGTGGTTACTGACACTATTTACTGCTTTCCCAAGATCAAGATTGCCCATGCACACACAGTTTGGTCAATTTATTCACTCTGCACCAGTGGGTTCCATAAATATATATTTTCTGCTCAACTGCTTTTTTATTGTACGTTTTTACCCACTGTTCTAGCCGTTAGAACATGGAACTATAGTATCTAGCATATTTAAGTCATATAGTAATTCCAAGTAATTAAGAGTTGGTCATTTCTTCCATACACGTCATGTGATTTGATTGGGGCCATGATCCCCTGTAGACAGGGAAATAAAGTGTCAACAGCACTTTGCATATTGATAGAGCGTGCCTTTCTGCAGAACTGGACCCGGCCGAATAGACCCTATTAGCCTATACAGCCTTTAGCCTGTGACCCCCTTCTGCCACTGCAGCTTCCATATTGTATGAGATTAATATTCATTTTCTGGGTTTTTAACAAAGCAGGCAACAGGCATGGGTGCCCCTGGAGCACTGCGTTTAGCATCAATGGAGATACACTCAAACAACCAAACAGAGAGGCAGGAAGTTGGCTGTCTCCTTCCCCTGGGCTCCATATTAATGAGATAAAGTCACACTGCAGCCAATTACAGACACTCCCAGACAGATGCCTTTAGTCCAAGACAACCTCCCACTGTAGACTCAACCCCCACCTCCTCGTCACCATTCCTTTACATAAGCATACATACATCATCTTGCCCTGACACAAATCCATACAGGATTTACATTATGCATTTTTTTTTGCAGATAACAGTTAGTCAGACCAACAACGGACTACGAATTCCCAAATTCACGTGCTAAAAACCATTGAAAAAATGTCCCTTTAAACTATATCTAGATCATATATGTTAAAACAATCATAATTTGATCCAAAGATTCACTTCAGTTATCCATCCATCCATTCTCTGAACTGCTCCTGTTCGACACTGAACAGGAACAAAAGGTGGATGGAGCATATTTCCGTATTATGTATTATATACTGGGCAAGAGGCATTTTGAGACGTCTCACATACTGTATATATATACA